>NC_082381.1:66314048-66594447 GCF_027477595.1 Haemorhous mexicanus | reverse complement strand
CGCCCCTCGCAGCCCTGGTCAAGGTTACAAACCCCCTTCAACCCAAACGGCTCAGTTCAAAGCCGGCATTCCCAATGAAACCTTGCCGTGCCTCAACAGGATGCAGTTCACACAAGTAGAAATTTGGAATTTGATCACTGCCATCAAACCGAGCTTTGATTTCATCAAAAGCTCGGTTTGATGGTGCTGATCAAATTGAAACTAGGATGAAGCAAAAGGAGGAAGACATTTCAAGGAATTGAAAGCAGAAAGATCAGAGGGCTGATCCGTTTACAAATGCGGCACAGCCTGGAAAGACAGGCAGTCATACTAAAACGGAGATCTCCGTGCTTGCTTTAATGGTGTCTATCAAATTGACCATGGACGGTTTGTTCCCTGTCTTCCAGGCTGTTTGAAACCGTGAAGGAAAGGAACAAACACAGGAGAAGACACCGCCCACGGAAGGAAGCAGAGCCTCTCCGCAAGAAGAAAAGGCCAAATTAGACAAGCCTGCAGTTTTCCAGGGCTAGCAAGAGTTAGGCGTCAAGTGGACTAGATAGGAATAGGGTTGGTTTTTAAGTCTTTAGGGTTGGTCATTTTTCTACTTAGTTTCCATGGTAGGAATCTCTTAATTTATTAGTTAAGATCCAGTAGTAATTTTGAAGATGTATTAGTAGTATAAGATTTAGCAGTAAATGTAAGAGGATTTGTGTTCGCTATGCTCCGTCCTTGGTCATTTGCCTTTGTTGAGACACAAGCTGTCTTTATCATTAAAACAAAGTTGGTTCCATTTTGTCTTTTTCTCTTCATGAACTCACTCCAGAAATGTTCCTTACATTTGCTTGGTGTTGCAAACAGGGCACTTGCCCTGAGAGAAGAATCTGGGCACATGAATCCCTCTACAGGCCCTGCCCCTTGCTCAGCTGGCAGGACTTACAAAGGGGTGTCTCCATTACTGCCAATGAGATAACACTGGGACTTCGTCCTTTGGTGCCTAAAAACCCCAGCTGGGAGTGGAAAGGGAGGCTTTGTTGAATTCAATGAATTGGATCTAAATGAGTGGTCTTGTCTCACTACACTTTCTGGGATAAAAGCAGAGGCTTCAGTCCTTTTCTGTTGCCCAGCAACATAACTTTGTTTCATTTCGGGGGACAGATGGACTTGACCGCCTTCCAGGACGTCTCTAGCCTCTCCCATTCTACACAATGAATATCCACATGCACCACAAAGACATCAGGAGTTCAGGTTCAGCTTCAAATTTCAAGGATTACGCTCCCGCTCTGGGCCTCCAGCAATCTCCTCAGCTAAAGCAGAGCGGGTGTGGTCACTATCCCCTCACTTCTCCCAGCTTGGCTATTTGCGCCAAAGAAGAATCCAAGTCACTCTTTTATCTAGCCCGGCAAATGGCACTGCCTAGCAAGGCTTTGGTGGCAGGGGCTGGGCAGGATGGAGAGGGGGCCAGAGAGGGAGGAATTGCCAGGCTGCTTCTGGGAAGCTGAGGGAAGCTTGCCCTTGTCTGACAGAGGCAGTGCAGGTGGGATCTGGAGCATACAAAGTATCTGCACTGCGGTGGGCCTTGTTCCAGCTGCCCCCTCAGTTTGCTGGCGGCGCGTGTGGAACGTGCAGGCTGGCAAGGAAGCAAGATTTGCTTTTGCTTAACCTTAGGCAGGAAAGCAGCAAAAGTGGCTGGGCTTTGCCATATCTGGGACCTAAGTATTAAAACAAACATCAAGAGCATCACTGTGCAAAAGTCATTCTGTCAGTGTTTATTTCTTAGAGGAATCCCAGAGCATTAGTGACCAACATTCTCCCTTCTTCAAGGAAGGCAGCTGGAAGAATGACATAGGAATTTGGCACTACATATTGACTACAAAAATGCTGGGGGACTGCCCCGCTCTGTGTCCCCATCAGTTCCCATGAAAAACATCCTATTTCTCCAAGTATCAAGGAAGGAGTGTTGAGATGAGAGACCACCTCAGTAGCCCAAAGGAGGCAAAACATCAAGGCACATTACTGGGCACCAATAGCACAAGTGAGCAAGGGGGCAGGAGGAATGCCTCCACTTGGAGAGAAAGCTTTGGAGCTGGTCCTCCACTCAACGACTTGCAACCTCTAGCTCCTCTCAGAGCCGGAGGAGAGCCAGCGGCGGCAGTCCCTCTGGTTCTCTGGGGCAGGAGATGTGGTCTGAGCCCTTGGACAGAGCCAGGCTCCTGCGCACGTTCAGCTGCAGGCACCTGACAGAGAAGCACAGAGAAGACCCAGAGCTGGCCCTGCACTGCTTTTGCCCGTCTCATCAGAGGACTGATGAGAAGCAGTGGGAAGGCTCTCAGAGCAAACTTGCAGCAGAAGAAGCAAAAGGGGCAAAGGTGGCCCATCCCTGTTCCTGTGCCCTGGGTCCCCGGGGGTTCTGCATGGAATGTTGCCCGTAGCAACTGTCGTTGTCTCCTACTCCTGCGGCCGTTGGTGGAACACTGGTGGACCAGCGGTGGAGCAGCAGCTGCAGGATCTGCTCCTGGGCTCTCCCTGACCAGCCACCTTCTGGCACCACTCGGCGCCAGACCTGGCCTCTGGATCGACACCCTCGTCTCCTCGTCTGCCGCCAGGCATCCGCACAGCACTTTGGCACTGTCAAAGGTAAGAAAGTCCCCGTTTGCCCTCCAAGCACTAACAGAAGGGCAGGAGGCTCCAGCTGGCTCTCCCACCAGCCACCACAGACAGGCTGTGGGCTCGCTTTCCCCAGACCAGGTTCTGCATGAAGGCGGGCTCCAGCTTCTCGAGGAATAATGCTGCCTCCAGGGAAAACACAGACCTTTCCATAGAGGATGTAGAGGTCTGCAAGTCACGGTGCACTTGCAGATTCTCGTCCACTGATGACCCGATTCAAAGTTCTTGGCACCCATTTCACTCCCAAAACTGAGTTGTGCTGACCCCAAAACAAATTGGTCATTCCTTAGCAGTTCAGGGCTTCACTGTCAACAAATCCTCTTACGCCCTGACCCTGCTGACATCTCCTCCAAAGCTTCAGAAACCAGAATGATGGCACTTCTCCTCTGTCAGGGCTTCTTCTTCAATACTGGCTTTCATCTTCAAAAATGATCTCTTCTCCGCAATACTTACAGACTTACATACTTACAACACTTACAGACACATTCTATTTCCATATCTTTAAAGAGATTTGTTTTTTGGATCTCTTTTTCATAGAGATGTTTGGGGTAGATTTGTCTGTGTTTTTCAATGTCCGTAAGGCTGTTTCTGCCTCATGGTCAGAGGCAGCCATGAAATGCTGTCTTGAGTGGTCCTGGTGAAGAGCACAGTCACAGTATCACAGAACTTTCTGGGCTGGAAGGGATTCTCCAAATCATCTAGCCCACATCCTGGGCCTGCCCAGGAAAGCCTCAGGAATCACACCCCGGGTCCAAGGGCAGTGTCCAAACACTTTTGGAGCTCTGTCAGGCTTGCTGCTGTCACCCCTTCCCTGGGGAGGCTGTTCCAGTGCCCAATCACCCTCTGGGTGAGGAGCATTTTCCTCAGATCCGACCAAAGCCTGCCGTGGCAAATCTTCCCTGCCATTCTCCTGGGTCTTCTCCCTGGCCCCAAGACTGAAGAGAGTGGTGCATGCCCTTCTGCTTCCCCTCTTGAGCAAGCTGCAGGCTGCTAGAGCTCCAGCCTCCGGAATTCCAAGTGAAAAACCCAGCAATGGCACCAAACTGAGGGGAGCTGGGACAGAGGAGCTTGTGCTTGGCAATGATGAGGATGAGAAGGAAGGCTACCCACACACCTCGGCAGAAGGATTTTTATCCGGAGCGTTGTTTGGATCTCTTTCAGGTGCAAAGGAGGGGCACAATGAAGAGGAAAGCAAGAGCCAAGAGTCAGCCGTGAGTTTTGGCACAGGGTTAAAGGACAGCAAGCTTGAGGAATGGCAGAGAGGAGAACTGCTGTTTCAGAGTCAGGGTGGGATTGGTGCAAGGCTTTGGGTCCACGGGCGCTGTCTCTTGACCGCTTGCCTTTCTTACGTCCACCTCCCTCTTCCTTTAGACACATCAATGTTGGCAGTGACTTTCAGGCCGAGCTCCCAGAGCTGCCGACCACACCACCAAGTGAGGATGAAGAGCCTGCAACCCTGGTCTGGAAGCCCTGGGGGGAAGATGACTCTGACATGGAAAAACCTGACAGAGGTAGCTCTCAAGCTTTTCTTCCACCCCTGAGATACGTGGCTTTGTGAAAGGCTGCTTTTTGGGTAAAAAGGCAGCTGTTTGCAGGCTCTGCTTCTCTCCTTCTCTCGTCCATCTTCCCAGGTGGAAGTGTTAGAGGCAAGGAGAACGCTCTGCGCTTGTAGCAGAGCAGGAAAAAGAGCAAGCGTCCTGCTCTCCAAATTGGCCAGGGGCATTTGCCACTGGAAGGGGGGAGATTGGCCACCATTTCTTATTACAAAAGCTGCTTTGAAGGCAGAGCCAGCACTGCGCGGGCCCTTGGTTCAGCTGCCCCTGTCGTTGCTCTCCTTTCCATGCTCCCCAAGCTGCTGTCTGTAGCTCCTGTGCTTTCCTTCTGCCTTGGATGGCAACCTTTGGCCCTTCTCGGCTCAAGCCTGCCTTTTGGCGGCTCTCTGTTGTGCTTGCAGTAAGAGAACTGTTGGACATGGCCAGCTCCCGTGGCATTGCCGGGCCAGCAGCTAACCTGGAGCTCGCCCTGCACTGCCTGCACCAGGCCCGCGGCAGCGTTCCGGTAAGAAGCGGCTGTTTGGGGGCAGAGAAGAGTGGGCAGGGAATTCGGAGGGCCCGGGCACTGGGACAGCCGTTCCTGGCTGCTTTTGAAGAGGGCACTTAACAGCAAGGCCAGAGCACTTGCTGCCTGCTGTGTCTCCTCCAGCTGTGCCAGGGCTGAGCCCAAATGGCTCGAGCAGGAACAATATCTCTCCTGGAGGCAGCGGCGGGGAGGCTCCTGCAGCCTGCTGCCTTGTAAATTGCCTGGAGATCTGTGTTCCCTAAGGCATTTGGAGGGGAGATTCCCAGAAGCCTCAGTGAGCTGAGGCAATTCTGGGTGCAGGAGCAGCAAAATCACAGAGCTGCTGAGCCAAATGCCGCTCTTGGGGACCAGGATCAAAGAGCTGGGCAGCCAAAGCGAGGGACTGTGAGCAAATCACAATTTTTGGCCCATGTGGGAGCCAGTTGCCGCAATCCCTAAGGAGGCAAAGTAGGTGAAAGGCAGCATTTATGGTTTTGGGCTTCTGGTTTTTGTTGTGGGGCAGCTAAAGCCTTTTTCCCCTTGGATCTTGCAGGAGGCTCTGGAGATGCTGCTCTCGGGGGGGCCTAAAACACCTCAAGGCCATCCCTTGGCTGATTATCATTACGCAGGTAACCAAAGCAGAGCTTCTTCCTTCACTGGCAGATGCTGCCGGCCCCTTAACTGCTGTGTCGGCCATTTCCGCTTAAACAAATTGTGCTGAACAGCCGCACAAGGTCTGGTCTTCTCCGGGGGCGGGGAAAGCACCAGCAGCTCCTCTTTCAGCTTCACTTGTTTTCCATGCCTTTTCCCTGGGGAATGCCTGCCCTTCTCCTTCTGAGGGAGCAGACATGTACACGGGTGAACGATGGCTGGCGCCGATTTTGTTTGGGCAGCCAGTGGGATCTACTTCAAGTGGATGGAGGCTTCAATTTACCTGCTGCTTTTTATGGCCAGGCTCTGACAGATGGACACCTGAGGAGAAGGAGTCCTTCCAAAAGGCTTTCCACACCTACGGCAAGGATTTTCATCTCATCCAGAAGCAGGTAAAGCCATAGCACCTTCTTTACCCTAGCAGACCATCAGAAGGAAAGGTTGCTTATTTCTGATACCAAATACGGGACTTCAGTCTCTCTCTTCTCAAGTGCCAAAAATGTTAAAGTAGTAACAAAAGGGGGCATCCAAGGCCTGCGGGAAAATGCTGATCCTGCCTCTCCAGCCCTTTTCTCCAAGCTGTCTTGCAAGAAGAAGCTTTATGCTGTCAGGCTTGTCTCACACGTGTGCTGCTCCTTCCACAACACCTTGTGCTGGAATAACTGGGGTGAGCCACGGAAAAAGAACTGTGCTAGATGGATTGGTTGTTGATCTGTGCATTCCACGTGGTCCCACGTAGCATAATACACTCTTCACTCCACTGCCTGATGCTACTCTTACTGCACATTGATTTCATTTGACACCCTACTCCATTTAACCCATGATTTTGCTTCCTCCTTTACTCCATATTCTACTTTTTCTCCAATGCAGCCTACAGCAGGGCCACTTGAGATTCTTGCTTTTTCTCTTCACAACAGATCCAGAGTAAGACCGTGGCACAGTGTGTGGAATACTACTACTCCTGGAAAAAAGAGCATCAATTTGCCAGCACTCTTGCTCAGGTGAGCGGCAAGAGAATTGAGACATGCCAGGAGGGTCAAGAAACTGGGAGAAGGGGACAAAACCTGCTGATGAGCCATGCCAGACGCCGCTTGGCCAGGATCACATCGTCCCATGCGCTGGGAAAGGCGCAGCAGATGCTGCCCAGGGCTTCATTGTGCTGCTGCCCTGAAATACGGAATCCTAAAAACATAACTTTGACCCAAGAAGGCAGCACCGCCACCAAAATGGCCTTTGACTCTCTACAGATTGCTTTCTCAAGGGCTGGCAGCCTCGCTGATTCCAATCCCACCCTTAATTCGCAACTGTTGCTAACATCAGCAATCCCAGCTGCCTCCTAGGAGATGCTGCGCTCTTTCAGGGATCTTTTTTAGAATCCCAGCGTACTCCCCAAAAAGGAGCTGCGGGTGCTGTGGCTCCGCTAGAACTTTCCTTACCGGCAGCCATTTGGTTCACAATGATACGGAGAGAGGGAGAGGGAGCAGTATTATTTTGGGTAGTAGAAAATGGGGAAGAATGTGTCTTCACTAATTTGAATAAATTTAAATCCCATTCCCTAGACATTAGGGGAAGAAAACCAGAGAGAAATAGATATTAGGCAGAGAGGTAGGCAGATGTCAGGCAGAGAAAGAAATGTAGAACTATAGATAGCCACGCACTTATCCTACCCCTCTGGACTTTAGAAAAGAGGAGGAGTATTTTCCTCCAAGCGCTGGCTTGGCAGCCCGCCACAGCCCACTGCCAAATAAAGGCAGCCGTGTCCTCAGCTCTACAGGGTTTGGAAGAATTTGCTTTGGCCGATAGAATATTGTGCTGGACGCTCTGATTTCCCGCTTCCTGAGAGGAAGGAAACATTGATAAGGATTCTTTGATTTCCAGGCTGTGGGCCAACCAGAGAGGAGCAAAAGCCCCCCCAGAAAGGAGGATGGGGAGACAGGGAAGAGAAGCCGCAAGAGGGCTCGCAGCGCGGAGTGTCCCTGCTGCCAGCCGCGCCAGCCGCCGCACTCGGCGGGAGGCCCCTTTCCGTGCGGCCAGTGCAAACGGTGCGCCACTTCCTCCTCTCTCTGCTCCAAGCTGCGCCTTTGGACTAAAACAGCCTGACCGTTTCCAAAGGCACCACAGGGCAAGCTGAGGGCACTTGCAGGATCGCCCCTCGCAGCCCTGGTCAAGGTTACAAACCCCCTTCAACCCAAACGGCTCAGTTCAAAGCCGGCATTCCCAATGAAACCTTGCCGTGCCTCAACAGGATGCAGTTCACACAAGTAGAAATTTGGAATTTGATCACTGCCATCAAACCGAGCTTTGATTTCATCAAAAGCTCGGTTTGATGGTGCTGATCAAATTGAAACTAGGATGAAGCAAAAGGAGGAAGACATTTCAAGGAATTGAAAGCAGAAAGATCAGAGGGCTGATCCGTTTACAAATGCGGCACAGCCTGGAAAGACAGGCAGTCATACTAAAACGGAGATCTCCGTGCTTGCTTTAATGGTGTCTATCAAATTGACCATGGACGGTTTGTTTCCTGTCTTCCAGGGTGTTTGAAACCGTGAAGGAAAGGAACAAACACAGGAGAAGACACCGCCCACGGAAGGAAGCAGAGCCTCTCCGCAAGAAGAAAAGGCCAAATTAGACAAGCCTGCAGTTTTCCAGGGCTAGCAAGAGTTAGGCGTCAAGTGGACTAGATAGGAATAGGGTTGGTTTTTAAGTCTTTAGGGTTGGTCATTTTTCTACTTAGTTTCCATGGTAGGAATCTCTTAATTTATTAGTTAAGATCCAGTAGTAATTTTGAAGATGTATTAGTAGTATAAGATTTAGCAGTAAATGTAAGAGGATTTGTGTTCGCTATGCTCCGTCCTTGGTCATTTGCCTTTGTTGAGACACAAGCTGTCTTTATCATTAAAACAAAGTTGGTTCCATTTTGTCTTTTTCTCTTCATGAACTCACTCCAGAAATGTTCCTTACATTTGCTTGGTGTTGCAAACAGGGCACTTGCCCTGAGAGAAGAATCTGGGCACATGAATCCCTCTACAGGCCCTGCCCCTTGCTCAGCTGGCAGGACTTACAAAGGGGTGTCTCCATTACTGCCAATGAGATAACACTGGGACTTCGTCCTTTGGTGCCTAAAAACCCCAGCTGGGAGCGGAAAGGGAGGCTTTGTTGAATTCAATGAATTGGATCTAAATGAGTGGTCTTGTCTCACTACACTTTCTGGGATAAAAGCAGAGGCTTCAGTCCTTTTCTGTTGCCCAGCAACATAACTTTGTTTCATTTCGGGGGACAGATGGACTTGACCGCCTTCCAGGACGTCTCTAGCCTCTCCCATTCTACACAATGAATATCCACATGCACCACAAAGACATCAGGAGTTCAGGTTCAGCTTCAAATTTCAAGGATTACGCTCCCGCTCTGGGCCTCCAGCAATCTCCTCAGCTAAAGCAGAGCGGGTGTGGTCACTATCCCCTCACTTCTCCCAGCTTGGCTATTTGCGCCAAAGAAGAATCCAAGTCACTCTTTTATCTAGCCCGGCAAATGGCACTGCCTAGCAAGGCTTTGGTGGCAGGGGCTGGGCAGGATGGAGAGGGGGCCAGAGAGGGAGGAATTGCCAGGCTGCTTCTGGGAAGCTGAGGGAAGCTTGCCCTTGTCTGACAGAGGCAGTGCAGGTGGGATCTGGAGCATACAAAGTATCTGCACTGCGGTGGGCCTTGTTCCAGCTGCCCCCTCAGTTTGCTGGCGGCGCGTGTGGAACGTGCAGGCTGGCAAGGAAGCAAGATTTGCTTTTGCTTAACCTTAGGCAGGAAAGCAGCAAAAGTGGCTGGGCTTTGCCATATCTGGGACCTAAGTATTAAAACAAACATCAAGAGCATCACTGTGCAAAAGTCATTCTGTCAGTGTTTATTTCTTAGAGGAATCCCAGAGCATTAGTGACCAACATTCTCCCTTCTTCAAGGAAGGCAGCTGGAAGAATGACATAGGAATTTGGCACTACATATTGACTACAAAAATGCTGGGGGACTGCCCCGCTCTGTGTCCCCATCAGTTCCCATGAAAAACATCCTATTTCTCCAAGTATCAAGGAAGGAGTGTTGAGATGAGAGACCACCTCAGTAGCCCAAAGGAGGCAAAACATCAAGGCACATTACTGGGCACCAATAGCACAAGTGAGCAAGGGGGCAGGAGGAATGCCTCCACTTGGAGAGAAAGCTTTGGAGCTGGTCCTCCACTCAACGACTTGCAACCTCTAGCTCCTCTCAGAGCCGGAGGAGAGCCAGCGGCGGCAGTCCCTCTGGTTCTCTGGGGCAGGAGATGTGGTCTGAGCCCTTGGACAGAGCCAGGCTCCTGCGCACGTTCAGCTGCAGGCACCTGACAGAGAAGCACAGAGAAGACCCAGAGCTGGCCCTGCACTGCTTTTGCCCGTCTCATCAGAGGACTGATGAGAAGCAGTGGGAAGGCTCTCAGAGCAAACTTGCAGCAGAAGAAGCAAAAGGGGCAAAGGTGGCCCATCCCTGTTCCTGTGCCCTGGGTCCCCGGGGGTTCTGCATGGAATGTTGCCCGTAGCAACTGTCGTTGTCTCCTACTCCTGCGGCCGTTGGTGGAACACTGGTGGACCAGCGGTGGAGCAGCAGCTGCAGGATCTGCTCCTGGGCTCTCCCTGACCAGCCACCTTCTGGCACCACTCGGCGCCAGACCTGGCCTCTGGATCGACACCCTCGTCTCCTCGTCTGCCGCCAGGCATCCGCACAGCACTTTGGCACTGTCAAAGGTAAGAAAGTCCCCGTTTGCCCTCCAAGCACTAACAGAAGGGCAGGAGGCTCCAGCTGGCTCTCCCACCAGCCACCACAGACAGGCTGTGGGCTCGCTTTCCCCAGACCAGGTTCTGCATGAAGGCGGGCTCCAGCTTCTCGAGGAATAATGCTGCCTCCAGGGAAAACACAGACCTTTCCATAGAGGATGTAGAGGTCTGCAAGTCACGGTGCACTTGCAGATTCTCGTCCACTGATGACCCGATTCAAAGTTCTTGGCACCCATTTCACTCCCAAAACTGAGTTGTGGTGACCCCAAAACAAATTGGTCATTCCTTAGGAGTTCAGGGCTTCACTGTCAACAAATCCTCTTACGCCCTGACCCTGCTGACATCTCCTCCAAAGCTTCAGAAACCAGAATGATGGCACTTCTCCTCTGTCAGGGCTTCTTCTTCAATACTGGCTTTCATCTTCAAAAATGATCTCTTCTCCGCAATACTTACAGACTTACATACTTACAACACTTACAGACACATTCTATTTCCATATCTTTAAAGAGATTTGTTTTTTGGATCTCTTTTTCATAGAGATGTTTGGGGTAGATTTGTCTGTGTTTTTCAATGTCCGTAAGGCTGTTTCTGCCTCATGGTCAGAGGCAGCCATGAAATGCTGTCTTGAGTGGTCCTGGTGAAGAGCACAGTCACAGTATCACAGAACTTTCTGGGCTGGAAGGGATTCTCCAAATCATCTAGCCCACATCCTGGGCCTGCCCAGGAAAGCCTCAGGAATCACACCCCGGGTCCAAGGGCAGTGTCCAAACACTTTTGGAGCTCTGTCAGGCTTGCTGCTGTCACCCCTTCCCTGGGGAGGCTGTTCCAGTGCCCAATCACCCTCTGGGTGAGGAGCATTTTCCTCAGATCCGACCAAAGCCTGCCGTGGCAAATCTTCCCTGCCATTCTCCTGGGTCTTCTCCCTGGCCCCAAGACTGAAGAGAGTGGTGCATGCCCTTCTGCTTCCCCTCTTGAGCAAGCTGCAGGCTGCTAGAGCTCCAGCCTCCGGAATTCCAAGTGAAAAACCCAGCAATGGCACCAAACTGAGGGGAGCTGGGACAGAGGAGCTTGTGCTTGGCAATGATGAGGATGAGAAGGAAGGCTACCCACACACCTCGGCAGAAGGATTTTTATCCGGAGCGTTGTTTGGATCTCTTTCAGGTGCAAAGGAGGGGCACAATGAAGAGGAAAGCAAGAGCCAAGAGTCAGCCGTGAGTTTTGGCACAGGGTTAAAGGACAGCAAGCTTGAGGAATGGCAGAGAGGAGAACTGCTGTTTCAGAGTCAGGGTGGGATTGGTGCAAGGCTTTGGGTCCACGGGCGCTGTCTCTTGACCGCTTGCCTTTCTTACGTCCACCTCCCTCTTCCTTTAGACACATCAATGTTGGCAGTGACTTTCAGGCCGAGCTCCCAGAGCTGCCGACCACACCACCAAGTGAGGATGAAGAGCCTGCAACCCTGGTCTGGAAGCCCTGGGGGGAAGATGACTCTGACATGGAAAAACCTGACAGAGGTAGCTCTCAAGCTTTTCTTCCACCCCTGAGATACGTGGCTTTGTGAAAGGCTGCTTTTTGGGTAAAAAGGCAGCTGTTTGCAGGCTCTGCTTCTCTCCTTCTCTCGTCCATCTTCCCAGGTGGAAGTGTTAGAGGCAAGGAGAACGCTCTGCGCTTGTAGCAGAGCAGGAAAAAGAGCAAGCGTCCTGCTCTCCAAATTGGCCAGGGGCATTTGCCACTGGAAGGGGGGAGATTGGCCACCATTTCTTATTACAAAAGCTGCTTTGAAGGCAGAGCCAGCACTGCGCGGGCCCTTGGTTCAGCTGCCCCTGTCGTTGCTCTCCTTTCCATGCTCCCCAAGCTGCTGTCTGTAGCTCCTGTGCTTTCCTTCTGCCTTGGATGGCAACCTTTGGCCCTTCTCGGCTCAAGCCTGCCTTTTGGCGGCTCTCTGTTGTGCTTGCAGTAAGAGAACTGTTGGACATGGCCAGCTCCCGTGGCATTGCCGGGCCAGCAGCTAACCTGGAGCTCGCCCTGCACTGCCTGCACCAGGCCCGCGGCAGCGTTCCGGTAAGAAGCGGCTGTTTGGGGGCAGAGAAGAGTGGGCAGGGAATTCGGAGGGCCCGGGCACTGGGACAGCCGTTCCTGGCTGCTTTTGAAGAGGGCACTTAACAGCAAGGCCAGAGCACTTGCTGCCTGCTGTGTCTCCTCCAGCTGTGCCAGGGCTGAGCCCAAATGGCTCGAGCAGGAACAATATCTCTCCTGGAGGCAGCGGCGGGGAGGCTCCTGCAGCCTGCTGCCTTGTAAATTGCCTGGAGATCTGTGTTCTCTAAGGCATTTGGAGAGGAGATTCCCAGAAGCCTCAGTGAGCTGAGGCAATTCTGGGTGCAGGAGCAGCAAAATCACAGAGCTGCTGAGCCAAATGCCGCTCTTGGGGACCAGGATCAAAGAGCTGGGCAGCCAAAGCGAGGGACTGTGAGCAAATCACAATTTTTGGCCCATGTGGGAGCCAGTTGCCGCAATCCCTAAGGAGGCAAAGTAGGTGAAAGGCAGCATTTATGGTTTTGGGCTTCTGGTTTTTGTTGTGGGGCAGCTAAAGCCTTTTTCCCCTTGGATCTTGCAGGAGGCTCTGGAGATGCTGCTCTCGGGGGGGCCTAAAACACCTCAAGGCCATCCCTTGGCTGATTATCATTACGCAGGTAACCAAAGCAGAGCTTCTTCCTTCACTGGCAGATGCTGCCGGCCCCTTAACTGCTGTGTCGGCCATTTCCGCTTAAACAAATTGTGCTGAACACCCGCACAAGGTCTGGTCTTCTCCGGGGGCGGGGAAAGCACCAGCAGCTCCTCTTTCAGCTTCACTTGTTTTCCATGCCTTTTCCCTGGGGAATGCCTGCCCTTCTCCTTCTGAGGGAGCAGACATGTACACGGGTGAACGATGGCTGGCGCCGATTTTGTTTGGGCAGCCAGTGGGATCTACTTCAAGTGGATGGAGGCTTCAATTTACCTGCTGCTTTTTATGGCCAGGCTCTGACAGATGGACACCTGAGGAGAAGGAGTCCTTCCAAAAGGCTTTCCACACCTACGGCAAGGATTTTCATCTCATCCAGAAGCAGGTAAAGCCATAGCACCTTCTTTACCCTAGCAGACCATCAGAAGGAAAGGTTGCTTATTTCTGATACCAAATACGGGACTTCAGTCTCTCTCTTCTCAAGTGCCAAAAATGTTAAATTAGTAACAAAAGGGGGCATCCAAGGCCTGCGGGAAAATGCTGATCCTGCCTCTCCAGCCCTTTTCTCCAAGCTGTCTTGCAAGAAGAAGCTTTATGCTGTCAGGCTTGTCTCACACGTGTGCTGCTCCTTCCACAACACCTTGTGCTGGAATAACTGGGGTGAGCCACGGAAAAAGAACTGTGCTAGATGGATTGGTTGTTGATCTGTGCATTCCACGTGGTCCCACGTAGCATAATACACTCTTCACTCCACTGCCTGATGCTACTCTTACTGCACATTGATTTCATTTGACACCCTACTCCATTTAACCCATGATTTTGCTTCCTCCTTTACTCCATATTCTACTTTTTCTCCAATGCAGCCTACAGCAGGGCCACTTGAGATTCTTGCTTTTTCTCTTCACAACAGATCCAGAGTAAGACCGTGGCACAGTGTGTGGAATACTACTACTCCTGGAAAAAAGAGCATCAATTTGCCAGCACTCTTGCTCAGGTGAGCGGCAAGAGAATTGAGACATGCCAGGAGGGTCAAGAAACTGGGAGAAGGGGACAAAACCTGCTGATGAGCCATGCCAGACGCCGCTTGGCCAGGATCACATCGTCCCATGCGCTGGGAAAGGCGCAGCAGATGCTGCCCAGGGCTTCATTGTGCTGCTGCCCTGAAATACGGAATCCTAAAAACATAACTTTGACCCAAGAAGGCAGCACTGCCACCAAAATGGCCTTTGACTCTCTACAGATTGCTTTCTCAAGGGCTGGCAGCCTCGCTGATTCCAATCCCACCCTTAATTCGCAACTGTTGCTAACATCAGCAATCCCAGCTGCCTCCTAGGAGAAGCTGCGCTCTTTCAGGGATCTTTTTTAGAATCCCAGCGTACTCCCCAAAAAGGAGCTGCGGGTGCTGTGGCTCCGCTAGAACTTTCCTTACCGGCAGCCATTTGGTTCACAATGATAGAGAGAGAGGGAGAGGGAGCAGTATTATTTTGGGTAGTAGAAAATGGGGAAGAATGTGTCTTCACTAATTTGAATAAATTTAAATCCCATTCCCTAGACATTAGGGGAAGAAAACCAGAGAGAAATAGATATTAGGCAGAGAGGTAGGCAGATGTCAGGCAGAGAAAGAAATGTAGAACTATAGATAGCCACGCACTTATCCTACCCCTTTGGACTTTAGAAAAGAGGAGGAGTATTTTCCTCCAAGCGCTGGCTTGGCAGCCCGCCACAGCCCACTGCCAAATAAAGGCAGCCGTGTCCTCAGCTCTACAGGGTTTGGAAGAATTTGCTTTGGCCGATAGAATATTGTGCTGGACGCTCTGATTTCCCGCTTCCTGAGAGGAAGGAAACATTGATAAGGATTCTTTGATTTCCAGGCTGTGGGCCAACCAGAGAGGAGCAAAAGCCCCCCCAGAAAGGAGGATGGGGAGACAGGGAAGAGAAGCCGCAAGAGGGCTCGCAGCGCGGAGTGTCCCTGCTGCCAGCCGCGCCAGCCGCCCCACTCGGCGGGAGGCCCCTTTCCGTGCGGCCAGTGCAAACGGTGCGCCACTTCCTCCTCTCTCTGCTCCAAGCTGCGCCTTTGGACTAAAACAGCCTGACCGTTTCCAAAGGCACCACAGGGCAAGCTGAGGGCACTTGCAGGATCGCCCCTCGCAGCCCTGGTCAAGGTTACAAACCCCCTTCAACCCAAACGGCTCAGTTCAAAGCCGGCATTCCCAATGAAACCTTGCCGTGCCTCAACAGGATGCAGTTCACACAAGTAGAAATTTGGAATTTGATCACTGCCATCAAACCGAGCTTTGATTTCATCAAAAGCTCGGTTTGATGGTGCTGATCAAATTGAAACTAGGATGAAGCAAAAGGAGGAAGACATTTCAAGGAATCGAAAGCAGAAAGATCAGAGGGCTGATCCGTTTACAAATGCGGCACAGCCTGGAAAGACAGGCAGTCATACTAAAACGGAGATCTCCGTGCTTGCTTTAATGGTGTCTATCAAATTGACCATGGACGGTTTGTTCCCTGTCTTCCAGGCTGTTTGAAACCGTGAAGGAAAGGAACAAACACAGGAGAAGACACCGCCCACGGAAGGAAGCAGAGCCTCTCCGCAAGAAGAAAAGGCCAAATTAGACAAGCCTGCAGTTTTCCAGGGCTAGCAAGAGTTAGGCGTCAAGTGGACTAGATAGGAATAGGGTTGGTTTTTAAGTCTTTAGGGTTGGTCATTTTTCTACTTAGTTTCCATGGTAGGAATCTCTTAATTTATTAGTTAAGATCCAGTAGTAATTTTGAAGATGTATTAGTAGTATAAGATTTAGCAGTAAATGTAAGAGGATTTGTGTTCGCTATGCTCCGTCCTTGGTCATTTGCCTTTGTTGAGACACAAGCTGTCTTTATCATTAAAACAAAGTTGGTTCCATTTTGTCTTTTTCTCTTCATGAACTCACTCCAGAAATGTTCCTTACATTTGCTTGGTGTTGCAAACAGGGCACTTGCCCTGAGAGAAGAATCTGGGCACATGAATCCCTCTACAGGCCCTGCCCCTTGCTCAGCTGGCAGGACTTACAAAGGGGTGTCTCCATTACTGCCAATGAGATAACACTGGGACTTCGTCCTTTGGTGCCTAAAAACCCCAGCTGGGAGTGGAAAGGGAGGCTTTGTTGAATTCAATGAATTGGATCTAAATGAGTGGTCTTGTCTCACTACACTTTCTGGGATAAAAGCAGAGGCTTCAGTCCTTTTCTGTTGCCCAGCAACATAACTTTGTTTCATTTCGGGGGACAGATGGACTTGACCGCCTTCCAGGACGTCTCTAGCCTCTCCCATTCTACACAATGAATATCCACATGCACCACAAAGACATCAGGAGTTCAGGTTCAGCTTCAAATTTCAAGGATTACGCTCCCGCTCTGGGCCTCCAGCAATCTCCTCAGCTAAAGCAGAGCGGGTGTGGTCACTATCCCCTCACTTCTCCCAGCTTGGCTATTTGCGCCAAAGAAGAATCCAAGTCACTCTTTTATCTAGCCCGGCAAATGGCACTGCCTAGCAAGGCTTTGGTGGCAGGGGCTGGGCAGGATGGAGAGGGGGCCAGAGAGGGAGGAATTGCCAGGCTGCTTCTGGGAAGCTGAGGGAAGCTTGCCCTTGTCTGACAGAGGCAGTGCAGGTGGGATCTGGAGCATACAAAGTATCTGCACTGCGGTGGGCCTTGTTCCAGCTGCCCCCTCAGTTTGCTGGCGGCGCGTGTGGAACGTGCAGGCTGGCAAGGAAGCAAGATTTGCTTTTGCTTAACCTTAGGCAGGAAAGCAGCAAAAGTGGCTGGGCTTTGCCATATCTGGGACCTAAGTATTAAAACAAACATCAAGAGCATCACTGTGCAAAAGTCATTCTGTCAGTGTTTATTTCTTAGAGGAATCCCAGAGCATTAGTGACCAACATTCTCCCTTCTTCAAGGAAGGCAGCTGGAAGAATGACATAGGAATTTGGCACTACATATTGACTACAAAAATGCTGGGGGACTGCCCCGCTCTGTGTCCCCATCAGTTCCCATGAAAAACATCCTATTTCTCCAAGTATCAAGGAAGGAGTGTTGAGATGAGAGACCACCTCAGTAGCCCAAAGGAGGCAAAACATCAAGGCACATTACTGGGCACCAATAGCACAAGTGAGCAAGGGGGCAGGAGGAATGCCTCCACTTGGAGAGAAAGCTTTGGAGCTGGTCCTCCACTCAACGACTTGCAACCTCTAGCTCCTCTCAGAGCCGGAGGAGAGCCAGCGGCGGCAGTCCCTCTGGTTCTCTGGGGCAGGAGATGTGGTCTGAGCCCTTGGACAGAGCCAGGCTCCTGCGCACGTTCAGCTGCAGGCACCTGACAGAGAAGCACAGAGAAGACCCAGAGCTGGCCCTGCACTGCTTTTGCCCGTCTCATCAGAGGACTGATGAGAAGCAGTGGGAAGGCTCTCAGAGCAAACTTGCAGCAGAAGAAGCAAAAGGGGCAAAGGTGGCCCATCCCTGTTCCTGTGCCCTGGGTCCCCGGGGGTTCTGCATGGAATGTTGCCCGTAGCAACTGTCGTTGTCTCCTACTCCTGCGGCCGTTGGTGGAACACTGGTGGACCAGCGGTGGAGCAGCAGCTGCAGGATCTGCTCCTGGGCTCTCCCTGACCAGCCACCTTCTGGCACCACTCGGCGCCAGACCTGGCCTCTGGATCGACACCCTCGTCTCCTCGTCTGCCGCCAGGCATCCGCACAGCACTTTGGCACTGTCAAAGGTAAGAAAGTCCCCGTTTGCCCTCCAAGCACTAACAGAAGGGCAGGAGGCTCCAGCTGGCTCTCCCACCAGCCACCACAGACAGGCTGTGGGCTCGCTTTCCCCAGACCAGGTTCTGCATGAAGGCGGGCTCCAGCTTCTCGAGGAATAATGCTGCCTCCAGGGAAAACACAGACCTTTCCATAGAGGACGTAGAGATCTGCAAGTCACGGTGCACTTGCAGATTCTCGTCCACTGATGACCCGATTCAAAGTTCTTGGCACCCATTTCACTCCCAAAACTGAGTTGTGCTGACCCCAAAACAAATTGGTCATTCCTTAGCAGTTCAGGGCTTCACTGTCAACAAATCCTCTTACGCCCTGACCCTGCTGACATCTCCTCCAAAGCTTCAGAAACCAGAATGATGGCACTTCTCCTCTGTCAGGGCTTCTTCTTCAATACTGGCTTTCATCTTCAAAAATGATCTCTTCTCCGCAATACTTACAGACTTACATACTTACAACACTTACAGACACATTCTATTTCCATATCTTTAAAGAGATTTGTTTTTTGGATCTCTTTTTCATAGAGATGTTTGGGGTAGATTTGTCTGTGTTTTTCAATGTCCGTAAGGCTGTTTCTGCCTCATGGTCAGAGGCAGCCATGAAATGCTGTCTTGAGTGGTCCTGGTGAAGAGCACAGTCACAGTATCACAGAACTTTCTGGGCTGGAAGGGATTCTCCAAATCATCTAGCCCACATCCTGGGCCTGCCCAGGAAAGCCTCAGGAATCACACCCCGGGTCCAAGGGCAGTGTCCAAACACTTTTGGAGCTCTGTCAGGCTTGCTGCTGTCACCCCTTCCCTGGGGAGGCTGTTCCAGTGCCCAATCACCCTCTGGGTGAGGAGCATTTTCCTCAGATCCGACCAAAGCCTGCCGTGGCAAATCTTCCCTGCCATTCTCCTGGGTCTTCTCCCTGGCCCCAAGACTGAAGAGAGTGGTGCATGCCCTTCTGCTTCCCCTCTTGAGCAAGCTGCAGGCTGCTAGAGCTCCAGCCTCCGGAATTCCAAGTGAAAAACCCAGCAATGGCACCAAACTGAGGGGAGCTGGGACAGAGGAGCTTGTGCTTGGCAATGATGAGGATGAGAAGGAAGGCTACCCACACACCTCGGCAGAAGGATTTTTATCCGGAGCGTTGTTTGGATCTCTTTCAGGTGCAAAGGAGGGGCACAATGAAGAGGAAAGCAAGAGCCAAGAGTCAGCCGTGAGTTTTGGCACAGGGTTAAAGGACAGCAAGCTTGAGGAATGGCAGAGAGGAGAACTGCTGTTTCAGAGTCAGGGTGGGATTGGTGCAAGGCTTTGGGTCCACGGGCGCTGTCTCTTGACCGCTTGCCTTTCTTACGTCCACCTCCCTCTTCCTTTAGACACATCAATGTTGGCAGTGACTTTCAGGCCGAGCTCCCAGAGCTGCCGACCACACCACCAAGTGAGGATGAAGAGCCTGCAACCCTGGTCTGGAAGCCCTGGGGGGAAGATGACTCTGACATGGAAAAACCTGACAGAGGTAGCTCTCAAGCTTTTCTTCCACCCCTGAGATACGTGGCTTTGTGAAAGGCTGCTTTTTGGGTAAAAAGGCAGCTGTTTGCAGGCTCTGCTTCTCTCCTTCTCTCGTCCATCTTCCCAGGTGGAAGTGTTAGAGGCAAGGAGAACGCTCTGCGCTTGTAGCAGAGCAGGAAAAAGAGCAAGCGTCCTGCTCTCCAAATTGGCCAGGGGCATTTGCCACTGGAAGGGGGGAGATTGGCCACCATTTCTTATTACAAAAGCTGCTTTGAAGGCAGAGCCAGCACTGCGCGGGCCCTTGGTTCAGCTGCCCCTGTCGTTGCTCTCCTTTCCATGCTCCCCAAGCTGCTGTCTGTAGCTCCTGTGCTTTCCTTCTGCCTTGGATGGCAACCTTTGGCCCTTCTCGGCTCAAGCCTGCCTTTTGGCGGCTCTCTGTTGTGCTTGCAGTAAGAGAACTGTTGGACATGGCCAGCTCCCGTGGCATTGCCGGGCCAGCAGCTAACCTGGAGCTCGCCCTGCACTGCCTGCACCAGGCCCGCGGCAGCGTTCCGGTAAGAAGCGGCTGTTTGGGGGCAGAGAAGAGTGGGCAGGGAATTCGGAGGGCCCGGGCACTGGGACAGCCGTTCCTGGCTGCTTTTGAAGAGGGCACTTAACAGCAAGGCCAGAGCACTTGCTGCCTGCTGTGTCTCCTCCAGCTGTGCCAGGGCTGAGCCCAAATGGCTCGAGCAGGAACAATATCTCTCCTGGAGGCAGCGGCGGGGAGGCTCCTGCAGCCTGCTGCCTTGTAAATTGCCTGGAGATCTGTGTTCCCTAAGGCATTTGGAGGGGAGATTCCCAGAAGCCTCAGTGAGCTGAGGCAATTCTGGGTGCAGGAGCAGCAAAATCACAGAGCTGCTGAGCCAAATGCCGCTCTTGGGGACCAGGATCAAAGAGCTGGGCAGCCAAAGCGAGGGACTGTGAGCAAATCACAATTTTTGGCCCATGTGGGAGCCAGTTGCCGCAATCCCTAAGGAGGCAAAGTAGGTGAAAGGCAGCATTTATGGTTTTGGGCTTCTGGTTTTTGTTGTGGGGCAGCTAAAGCCTTTTTCCCCTTGGATCTTGCAGGAGGCTCTGGAGATGCTGCTCTCGGGGGGGCCTAAAACACCTCAAGGCCATCCCTTGGCTGATTATCATTACGCAGGTAACCAAAGCAGAGCTTCTTCCTTCACTGGCAGATGCTGCCGGCCCCTTAACTGCTGTGTCGGCCATTTCCGCTTAAACAAATTGTGCTGAACAGCCGCACAAGGTCTGGTCTTCTCCGGGGGCGGGGAAAGCACCAGCAGCTCCTCTTTCAGCTTCACTTGTTTTCCATGCCTTTTCCCTGGGGAATGCCTGCCCTTCTCCTTCTGAGGGAGCAGACATGTACACGGGTGAACGATGGCTGGCGCCGATTTTGTTTGGGCAGCCAGTGGGATCTACTTCAAGTGGATGGAGGCTTCAATTTACCTGCTGCTTTTTATGGCCAGGCTCTGACAGATGGACACCTGAGGAGAAGGAGTCCTTCCAAAAGGCTTTCCACACCTACGGCAAGGATTTTCATCTCATCCAGAAGCAGGTAAAGCCATAGCACCTTCTTTACCCTAGCAGACCATCAGAAGGAAAGGTTGCTTATTTCTGATACCAAATACGGGACTTCAGTCTCTCTCTTCTCAAGTGCCAAAAATGTTAAAGTAGTAACAAAAGGGGGCATCCAAGGCCTGCGGGAAAATGCTGATCCTGCCTCTCCAGCCCTTTTCTCCAAGCTGTCTTGCAAGAAGAAGCTTTATGCTGTCAGGCTTGTCTCACACGTGTGCTGCTCCTTCCACAACACCTTGTGCTGGAATAACTGGGGTGAGCCACGGAAAAAGAACTGTGCTAGATGGATTGGTTGTTGATCTGTGCATTCCACGTGGTCCCACGTAGCATAATACACTCTTCACTCCACTGCCTGATGCTACTCTTACTGCACATTGATTTCATTTGACACCCTACTCCATTTAACCCATGATTTTGCTTCCTCCTTTACTCCATATTCTACTTTTTCTCCAATGCAGCCTACAGCAGGGCCACTTGAGATTCTTGCTTTTTCTCTTCACAACAGATCCAGAGTAAGACCGTGGCACAGTGTGTGGAATACTACTACTCCTGGAAAAAAGAGCATCAATTTGCCAGCACTCTTGCTCAGGTGAGCGGCAAGAGAATTGAGACATGCCAGGAGGGTCAAGAAACTGGGAGAAGGGGACAAAACCTGCTGATGAGCCATGCCAGACGCCGCTTGGCCAGGATCACATCGTCCCATGCGCTGGGAAAGGCGCAGCAGATGCTGCCCAGGGCTTCATTGTGCTGCTGCCCTGAAATACGGAATCCTAAAAACATAACTTTGACCCAAGAAGGCAGCACCGCCACCAAAATGGCCTTTGACTCTCTACAGATTGCTTTCTCAAGGGCTGGCAGCCTCGCTGATTCCAATCCCACCCTTAATTCGCAACTGTTGCTAACATCAGCAATCCCAGCTGCCTCCTAGGAGATGCTGCGCTCTTTCAGGGATCTTTTTTAGAATCCCAGCGTACTCCCCAAAAAGGAGCTGCGGGTGCTGTGGCTCCGCTAGAACTTTCCTTACCGGCAGCCATTTGGTTCACAATGATACGGAGAGAGGGAGAGGGAGCAGTATTATTTTGGGTAGTAGAAAATGGGGAACAACGTCTCTTCACTAATTTGAATAAATTTAAATCCCATTCCCTAGACATTAGGGGAAGAAAACCAGAGAGAAATAGATATTAGGCAGAGAGGTAGGCAGATGTCAGGCAGAGAAAGAAATGTAGAACTATAGATAGCCACACACTTATCCTACCCCTCTGGACTTTAGAAAAGAGGAGGAGTATTTTCCTCCAAGCGCTGGCTTGGCAGCCCGCCACAGCCCACTGCCAAATAAAGGCAGCCGTGTCCTCAGCTCTACAGGGTTTGGAAGAATTTGCTTTGGCCGATAGAATTTTGTGCTGGACGCTCTGATTTCCCGCTTCCTGAGAGGAAGGAAACATTGATAAGGATTCTTTGATTTCCAGGCTGTGGGCCAACCAGAGAGGAGCAAAAGCCCCCCCAGAAAGGAGGATGGGGAGACAGGGAAGAGAAGCCGCAAGAGGGCTCGCAGCGCGGAGTGTCCCTGCTGCCAGCCGCGCCAGCCGCCGCACTCGGCGGGAGGCCCCTTTCCGTGCGGCCAGTGCAAACGGTGCGCCACTTCCTCCTCTCTCTGCTCCAAGCTGCGCCTTTGGACTAAAACAGCCTGACCGTTTCCAAAGGCACCACAGGGCAAGCTGAGGGCACTTGCAGGATCGCCCCTCGCAGCCCTGGTCAAGGTTACAACCCCCTTTTGCAACCCAAACGGCTCAGTTCAAAGCCGGCATTCCCAATGAAACCTTGCCGTGCCTCAACAGGATGCAGTTCACACAAGTAGAAATTTGGAATTTGATCACTGCCATCAAACCGAGCTTTGATTTCATCAAAAGCTCGGTTTGATGGTGCTGATCAAATTGAAACTAGGATGAAGCAAAAGGAGGAAGACATTTCAAGGAATTGAAAGCAGAAAGATCAGAGGGCTGATCCGTTTACAAATGCGGCACAGCCTGGAAAGACAGGCAGTCATACTAAAACGGAGATCTCCGTGCTTGCTTTAATGGTGTCTATCAAATTGACCATGGATGGTTTGTTTCCTGTCTTCCAGGGTGTTTGAAACCGTGAAGGAAAGGAACAAACACAGGAGAAGACACCGCCCACGGAAGGAAGCAGAGCCTCTCCGCAAGAAGAAAAGGCCAAATTAGACAAGCCTGCAGTTTTCCAGGGCTAGCAAGAGTTAGGCGTCAAGTGGACTAGATAGGAATAGGGTTGGTTTTTAAGTCTTTAGGGTTGGTCATTTTTCTACTTAGTTTCCATGGTAGGAATCTCTTAATTTATTAGTTAAGATCCAGTAGTAATTTTGAAGATGTATTAGTAGTATAAGATTTAGCAGTAAATGTAAGAGGATTTGTGTTCGCTATGCTCCGTCCTTGGTCATTTGCCTTTGTTGAGACACAAGCTGTCTTTATCATTAAAACAAAGTTGGTTCCATTTTGTCTTTTTCTCTTCATGAACTCACTCCAGAAATGTTCCTTACATTTGCTTGGTGTTGCAAACAGGGCACTTGCCCTGAGAGAAGAATCTGGGCACATGAATCCCTCTACAGGCCCTGCCCCTTGCTCAGCTGGCGGGACTTACAAAGGGGTGTCTCCATTACTGCCAATGAGATAACACTGGGACTTCGTCCTTTGATGCCTAAAAACCTCAGCTGGGAGTGGAAAGGGAGGCTTTGTTGAATTGGATCTAAATGAGTGGTCTTGTCTCACTACACTTTCTGGGATAAAAGCAGAGGCTTCAGTCCTTTTCTGTAGCCCAGCAACATAACTTTGTTTCATTTCGGGGGACAGATGGACTTGACCGCCTTCCAGGACGTCTCTAGCCTCTCCCATTCTACACAATTAATATCCACATGCACCACAAAGACATCAGGAGTTCAGGTTCACTTTCAAATTTCAAGGATTACGCTCCCTCTCTGGGCCTCCAGCAATCTCCTCAGCTAAAGCAGAGCGGGTGTGGTCACTATCCCCTCACTTCTCCCAGCTTGGCTATTTGCACCAAAGAAGAATCCAAGTCACTCTTTTATCTAGCCCGGCAAATGGCACTGCCTAGCAAGGCTTTGGTGGCAGGGGCTGGGCAGGATGGAGAGGGGGCCAGGGAGGGGGGAATTGCCAGGTTGCTTCTGGGAAGCTGATGGAAGCTTGCCCTTGTCTGATAGAGGCAGTGCAGGTGGGATCTGGGCCATACAAAGTATCTGCACTGCAGTGGGCCTTGTTCCAGCTGCCCCCTCAGTTTGCTGGCGGCGCGGGTGGAACGTGCAGGCTGGCAAGGAAGCAAGATTTGCTTTTGCTTAACCTTAGGCAGGAAAGCAGCAAAAGTGGCTGGGCTTTGCCATATCTGGGCCCTAAGTATTAAAACAAACATCAAGACCATCGCTGTGCAAAAGTCATTCTGTCAGTGTTCCTTTCTTAGAGGAATCCCAGAGCATTAGAGACCAACATTCTCCCTTCTTTAAGGAAGGCAGCTGCAAGAATGACATAGAAATTTGGCACTACGTATTGACTACAAAAATGCTGGTGGACTGCCCCGCTCTGTGTCCCCATCAGTTCCCATGAAAAACATCCTATTTCTCCAAGTTTCAAGGAAGGAGTGTTGAGATGAGAGACCACCTCAGTAGCCCAAAGGAGGCAAAACATCAAGGCACATTACTGGGCACCAGTAGCACAAGTGAGCAAGGGGGCAGGAGGAATGCCTCCACTTGGAGAGAAAGCTTTGGAGCTGGTTCTCCACTCAACGACTTGCAACCTCTAGCTCCTCTCAGAGCCAGAGGAGAGCCAGCGGCGGCAGTCCCTCTGGTTCTCTGGGGCAGGAGATGTGGTCTGGGCCCTTGGACAGAGCCAGGCTCCTGCGCACGTTCAGCTGCAGGCACCTGACAGAGAAGCACAGAGAAGACCCAGAGCTGGCCCTGCACTGCTTTTGCCCGTCTCATCAGAGGACTGATGAGAAGCAGTGGGAAGGCTCTCAGAGCAAACTTGCAGCAGAAGAAGCAAAAGGGTCAAAGGTGGCCCATCCCTGTTCCTGTGCCCTGGGTCCCCGGGGGTTCTGCATGGAATGTTGCCCGTAGCAACTGTCCTTGTCTCCTACTCCTGCGGCCGTTGGTGGAACACTGGTGGACCAGCGGTGGAGCAGCAGCTGCAGGATCTGCTCCTGGGCTCTCCCTGACCAGCCACCTTCTGGCACCACTCGGCGCCAGACCTGGCCTCTGGATCGACACCCTCGTCTCCTCGTCTGCCGCCAGGCATCCGCACAGCACTTGGGCACTGTCAAAGGTAAGAAAGTCCCCGTTTGCCCTCCAAGCACTAACAGAAGTGCAGGAGGCTCCAGCTGGCTCTTCCACCAGCCACTACAGACAGGCTGTGGGCTCGCTTTCCCCAGACCAGGTTCCGCATGAAGGCGGGCTCCAGCTTCTCCAGGAATAATGCTGCCTCCAGGGAAAACACAGACCTTTCCATAGAGGATGTAGAGATCTGCAAGTCACGGCGCGCTTGCAGATTCTCGTCCACTGATGACCCGATTCAAAGTTCTTGGCACCCATTTCACTCCCAAAACTGAGTTGTGCTGACCCCAAAACAAATTGGTCATTCCTTAGCAGTTCAGGGCTTCACTGTCAACAAATCCTCTTACGCCCTGACCCTGCTGGCATCTCCTCCAAAGCTTCAGAAACCAGAATGATGGCACTTCTTCTCTGTCAGGGCTTCTCCTTCAATACTGGCTTTCATCTTCAAAAATGATCTCTTCTCCGCAATACTTACAGATTTACATACTTACAACACTTACAGACACATTCTATTTCAATATCTTTAAAGAGATTTGGTTTTTGGATCTCGTTGTGATAGAGATGTTTGGGGTAGATTTGTCTGTGTTTTTCAATGTCCGTAAGGCTGTTTCTGCCTCATGGTCAGAGGCAGCCATGAAATGCTGTCTTGAGTGGTCCTGGTGAAGAGCACAGTCACAGTATCACAGAACTTTCTGGGCTGGAAGGGATTCTCCAAATCATCTAGCCCACATCCTGGGCCTGCCCAGGAAAGCCTCAGGAATCACACCCCGGGTCCAAGGGCAGTGTCCAAACACTTTTGGAGCTCTGTCAGGCTTGCTGCTGTCACCCCTTCCCTGGGGAGGCTGTTCCAGTGCCCAATCACCCTCTGGGTGAGGAGCATTTTCCTCAGATCCGACCAAAGCCTGCCGTGGCAAATCTTCCCTGCCATTCTCCTGGGTCTTCTCCCTGGCCCCAAGACTGAAGAGAGTGGTGCATGCCCTTCTGCTTCCCCTCCTGAGCAAGCTGCAGGCTGCTAGAGCTCCAGCCTCCGGAATTCCAAGTGAAAAACCCAGCAATGGCACCAAACTGAGGGGAGCTGGGACAGAGGAGCTTGTGCTTGGCAATGATGAGGATGAGAAGGAAGGCTACCCACACACCTCGGCAGAAGGATTTTTATCCGGAGCGTTGTTTGGATCTCTTTCAGGTGCAAAGGAGGGGCACAATGAAGAGGAAAGCAAGAGCCAAGAGTCAGCCGTGAGTTTTGGCACAGGGTTAAAGGACAGCAAGCTTGAGGAATGGCAGAGAGGAGAACTGCTGTTTCAGAGTCAGGGTGGGATTGGTGCAAGGCTTTGGGTCCACGGGCGCTGTCTCTTGACCGCTTGCCTTTCTTACGTCCACCTCCCTCTTCCTTTAGACACATCAATGTTGGCAGTGACTTTCAGGCCGAGCTCCCAGAGCTGCAGACCACACCACCAAGTGAGGATGAAGAGCCTGCAACCCTGGTCTGGAAGCCCTGGGGGGAAGATGACTCTGACATGGAAAAACCTGACCGAGGTAGCTCTCCAGCTTTTCTTCCACCCCTGAGATACGTGGCTGTGTGTAAGGCTGCTTTTTGGGTAAAAAGCCAGCTGTTTGCAGGCTCTGCTTCTCTCCTTCTCTCGCCCATCTTCCCAGGTGGAAGTGTTAGAGGCAAGGAGAACGCTCTGCGCTTGTAGCAGAGCAGGAAAAAGAGCAAGCGTCCTGCTCTCCAAATTGGCCAGGGGCATTTGCCACTGGAAGGGGGGAGATTGGCCCCCATTTCTTATTACAAAAGCTGCTTTGAAAGCAGAGCCAGCGCTGCGCGGGCCCTTGGTTCAGCTGCCCCTGTCGTTGCTCTCCTTTCCATGCTCCCCAAGCTGCTGTCTGTAGCTCCCGTGCTTTCCTTCTGCCTTGGATGGCAACCTTTGGCCCTTCTCGGCTCAAGCCTGCCTTTTGGCGGCTCTCTGTTGTGCTTGCAGTAAGAGAACTGTTGGACATGGCCAGCTCCCGTGGCATTGCCGGGCCAGCAGCTAACCTGGAGCTCGCCCTGCACTGCCTGCACCAGGCCCGCGGCAGCGTTCCGGTAAGAAGCGGCTGTTTGGGGGCAGAGAAGAGTGGGCAGGGAATTCGGAGGGCCCGGGCACTGGGACAGCCTTTCCTGGCTGCTCTTTGAAGAGGGCACTTAACAGCAAGGCCAGAGCACTTGCTGCCTGCTGTGTCTCCTCCAGCTGTGCCAGGGCTGAGCCCAAATGGCTCGAGCAGGAACAATATCTCTCCTGGAGGCAGCGGCGGGGAGGCTCCTGCAGCCTGCTGCCTTGTAAATTGCCTGGAGATCTGTGTTCCCTAAGGCATTTGGAGGGGAGATTCCCAGAAGCCTCAGTGAGCTGAGGCAATTCTGGGTGCAGGAGCAGCAAAATCACAGAGCTGCTGAGCCAAATGCCGCTCTTGGGGACCAGGATCAAAGAGCTGGGCAGCCAAAGCGAGGGACTGTGAGCAAATCACAAGTTTTGGCCCATGTGGGAGCCAGTTGCCGCAATCCCTAAGGAGGCAAAGTAGGTGAAAGGCAGCATTTATGGTTTTGGGCTTCTGTTTATTGTTGTGGGGCAGCTAAAGCCTTTTTCCCCTTGGATCTTGCAGGAGGCTCTGGAGATGCTGCTCTCGGGGGGGCCTAAACCACCTCAAGGCCATCCCTTGGCTGATTATCATTACGCAGGTAACCAAAGCAGAGCTTCTTCCTTCACTGGCAGATGCTGCCGGCCCCTTAACTGCTGTGTCAGCCATTTCTGCTTAAACAAATTGTGCTGAACACCCGCACAAGGTCTGGTCTTCTCCGGGGGCGGTGAAAGCACCAGCAGCTCCTCCTTCATCTTTACTTGTTTTCCATGCCTTTTCCCTGGGGAATGCCTGCCCTTCTCCTTCTGAGGGAGCAGACATGTGCACGGGTGAACGATGGCTGGCGCCGATTTTGTTTGGGCAGCCAGTGGGATCTACTTCAAGTGGATGGAGGCTTCAATTTACCTGCTGCTTTTTATGGCCAGGCTCTGATAGATGGACACCTAAAGAGAAGGAGTCCTTCCAAAAGGCTTTCCACACTTACGGCAAGGATTTTCATCTCATCCAGAAGCAGGTAAAGCCATAGCACCTTCTTTACCCTAGCAGACCATCAGAAGGAGAGGTTGCTTATTTCTGATACCAAATACTGGACTTCAGTCTCTCTCTTCTCAAGTGCCAAAAATGTTAAAGTAGTAACAAAAGGGGGCATCCAAGGCCTGCGGGAAAATGCTGATCCTGCCTCTCCAGCCCTTTTCTCCAAGCTGTCTTGCAAGAAGAAGCTTTATGCTGTCAGGCTTGTCTCACACGTGTGCTGCTCCTTCCACAACACCTTGTGCTGGAATAACTGGGGTGAGCCACGGAAAAAGAACTGTGCTAGATGGATTGGTTGTTGATCTGTGCATTCCACGTGGTCCCACGCAGCATAATACACTCTTCACTCCACTGCATGATGCTGCTCTTAGTCCACATTGATTTCATTTGACACCCTACTCCATTTAATCCATGATTTTGCTTCCTCCTTTACTCCATATTCTACTTTTTCTCCAATGCAGCCTACAGCAGGGCCACTTGAGATTCTTGCTTTTTCTCTTCACAACAGATCCAGAGTAAGACCGTGGCACAGTGTGTGGAATACTACTACTCCTGGAAAAAAGAGCATCAATTTGCCAGCACTCTTGCTCAGGTGAGCGGCAAGAGAATTGAGACATGCCAGGAGGGTCAAGAAACTGGGAGAAGGGGACAAAACCTGCTGATGAGCCATGCCAGACGCCGCTTGGCCAGGATCACATCGTCCCATGCGCTGGGAAAGGCGCAGCAGATGCTGCCCAGGGCTTCATTGTGCTGCTGCCCTGAAATACGGAATCCTAAAAACATAACTTTGACCCAAGAAGGCAGCACCGCCACCAAAATGGCCTTTGACTCTCTACAGATTGCTTTCTCAAGGGCTGGCAGCCTCGCTGATTCCAATCCCACCCTTAATTCGCAACTGTTGCTAACATCAGCAATCCCAGCTGCCTCCTAGGAGATGCTGCGCTCTTTCAGGGATCTTTTTTAGAATCCCAGCGTACTCCCCAAAAAGGAGCTGCGGGTGCTGTGGCTCCGCTAGAACTTTCCTTACCGGCAGCCATTTGGTTCACAATGATACGGAGAGAGGGAGAGGGAGCAGTATTATTTTGGGTAGTAGAAAATGGGGAACAACGTCTCTTCACTAATTTGAATAAATTTAAATCCCATTCCCTAGACATTAGGGGAAGAAAACCAGAGAGAAATAGATATTAGGCAGAGAGGTAGGCAGATGTCAGGCAGAGAAAGAAATGTAGAACTATAGATAGCCACACACTTATCCTACCCCTCTGGACTTTAGAAAAGAGGAGGAGTATTTTCCTCCAAGCGCTGGCTTGGCAGCCCGCCACAGCCCACTGCCAAATAAAGGCAGCCGTGTCCTCAGCTCTACAGGGTTTGGAAGAATTTGCTTTGGCCGATAGAATTTTGTGCTGGACGCTCTGATTTCCCGCTTCCTGAGAGGAAGGAAACATTGATAAGGATTCTTTGATTTCCAGGCTGTGGGCCAACCAGAGAGGAGCAAAAGCCCCCCCAGAAAGGAGGATGGGGAGACAGGGAAGAGAAGCCGCAAGAGGGCTCGCAGCGCGGAGTGTCCCTGCTGCCAGCCGCGCCAGCCGCCGCACTCGGCGGGAGGCCCCTTTCCGTGCGGCCAGTGCAAACGGTGCGCCACTTCCTCCTCTCTCTGCTCCAAGCTGCGCCTTTGGACTAAAACAGCCTGACCGTTTCCAAAGGCACCACAGGGCAAGCTGAGGGCACTTGCAGGATCGCCCCTCGCAGCCCTGGTCAAGGTTACAACCCCCTTTTGCAACCCAAACGGCTCAGTTCAAAGCCGGCATTCCCAATGAAACCTTGCCGTGCCTCAACAGGATGCAGTTCACACAAGTAGAAATTTGGAATTTGATCACTGCCATCAAACCGAGCTTTGATTTCATCAAAAGCTCGGTTTGATGGTGCTGATCAAATTGAAACTAGGATGAAGCAAAAGGAGGAAGACATTTCAAGGAATTGAAAGCAGAAAGATCAGAGGGCTGATCCGTTTACAAATGCGGCACAGCCTGGAAAGACAGGCAGTCATACTAAAACGGAGATCTCCGTGCTTGCTTTAATGGTGTCTATCAAATTGACCATGGATGGTTTGTTTCCTGTCTTCCAGGGTGTTTGAAACCGTGAAGGAAAGGAACAAACACAGGAGAAGACACCGCCCACGGAAGGAAGCAGAGCCTCTCCGCAAGAAGAAAAGGCCAAATTAGACAAGCCTGCAGTTTTCCAGGGCTAGCAAGAGTTAGGCGTCAAGTGGACTAGATAGGAATAGGGTTGGTTTTTAAGTCTTTAGGGTTGGTCATTTTTCTACTTAGTTTCCATGGTAGGAATCTCTTAATTTATTAGTTAAGATCCAGTAGTAATTTTGAAGATGTATTAGTAGTATAAGATTTAGCAGTAAATGTAAGAGGATTTGTGTTCGCTATGCTCCGTCCTTGGTCATTTGCCTTTGTTGAGACACAAGCTGTCTTTATCATTAAAACAAAGTTGGTTCCATTTTGTCTTTTTCTCTTCATGAACTCACTCCAGAAATGTTCCTTACATTTGCTTGGTGTTGCAAACAGGGCACTTGCCCTGAGAGAAGAATCTGGGCACATGAATCCCTCTACAGGCCCTGCCCCTTGCTCAGCTGGCGGGACTTACAAAGGGGTGTCTCCATTACTGCCAATGAGATAACACTGGGACTTCGTCCTTTGATGCCTAAAAACCTCAGCTGGGAGTGGAAAGGGAGGCTTTGTTGAATTGGATCTAAATGAGTGGTCTTGTCTCACTACACTTTCTGGGATAAAAGCAGAGGCTTCAGTCCTTTTCTGTAGCCCAGCAACATAACTTTGTTTCATTTCGGGGGACAGATGGACTTGACCGCCTTCCAGGACGTCTCTAGCCTCTCCCATTCTACACAATTAATATCCACATGCACCACAAAGACATCAGGAGTTCAGGTTCACTTTCAAATTTCAAGGATTACGCTCCCTCTCTGGGCCTCCAGCAATCTCCTCAGCTAAAGCAGAGCGGGTGTGGTCACTATCCCCTCACTTCTCCCAGCTTGGCTATTTGCACCAAAGAAGAATCCAAGTCACTCTTTTATCTAGCCCGGCAAATGGCACTGCCTAGCAAGGCTTTGGTGGCAGGGGCTGGGCAGGATGGAGAGGGGGCCAGGGAGGGGGGAATTGCCAGGTTGCTTCTGGGAAGCTGATGGAAGCTTGCCCTTGTCTGATAGAGGCAGTGCAGGTGGGATCTGGGCCATACAAAGTATCTGCACTGCAGTGGGCCTTGTTCCAGCTGCCCCCTCAGTTTGCTGGCGGCGCGGGTGGAACGTGCAGGCTGGCAAGGAAGCAAGATTTGCTTTTGCTTAACCTTAGGCAGGAAAGCAGCAAAAGTGGCTGGGCTTTGCCATATCTGGGCCCTAAGTATTAAAACAAACATCAAGACCATCGCTGTGCAAAAGTCATTCTGTCAGTGTTCCTTTCTTAGAGGAATCCCAGAGCATTAGAGACCAACATTCTCCCTTCTTTAAGGAAGGCAGCTGCAAGAATGACATAGAAATTTGGCACTACGTATTGACTACAAAAATGCTGGTGGACTGCCCCGCTCTGTGTCCCCATCAGTTCCCATGAAAAACATCCTATTTCTCCAAGTTTCAAGGAAGGAGTGTTGAGATGAGAGACCACCTCAGTAGCCCAAAGGAGGCAAAACATCAAGGCACATTACTGGGCACCAGTAGCACAAGTGAGCAAGGGGGCAGGAGGAATGCCTCCACTTGGAGAGAAAGCTTTGGAGCTGGTTCTCCACTCAACGACTTGCAACCTCTAGCTCCTCTCAGAGCCAGAGGAGAGCCAGCGGCGGCAGTCCCTCTGGTTCTCTGGGGCAGGAGATGTGGTCTGGGCCCTTGGACAGAGCCAGGCTCCTGCGCACGTTCAGCTGCAGGCACCTGACAGAGAAGCACAGAGAAGACCCAGAGCTGGCCCTGCACTGCTTTTGCCCGTCTCATCAGAGGACTGATGAGAAGCAGTGGGAAGGCTCTCAGAGCAAACTTGCAGCAGAAGAAGCAAAAGGGTCAAAGGTGGCCCATCCCTGTTCCTGTGCCCTGGGTCCCCGGGGGTTCTGCATGGAATGTTGCCCGTAGCAACTGTCCTTGTCTCCTACTCCTGCGGCCGTTGGTGGAACACTGGTGGACCAGCGGTGGAGCAGCAGCTGCAGGATCTGCTCCTGGGCTCTCCCTGACCAGCCACCTTCTGGCACCACTCGGCGCCAGACCTGGCCTCTGGATCGACACCCTCGTCTCCTCGTCTGCCGCCAGGCATCCGCACAGCACTTGGGCACTGTCAAAGGTAAGAAAGTCCCCGTTTGCCCTCCAAGCACTAACAGAAGTGCAGGAGGCTCCAGCTGGCTCTTCCACCAGCCACTACAGACAGGCTGTGGGCTCGCTTTCCCCAGACCAGGTTCCGCATGAAGGCGGGCTCCAGCTTCTCCAGGAATAATGCTGCCTCCAGGGAAAACACAGACCTTTCCATAGAGGATGTAGAGATCTGCAAGTCACGGCGCGCTTGCAGATTCTCGTCCACTGATGACCCGATTCAAAGTTCTTGGCACCCATTTCACTCCCAAAACTGAGTTGTGCTGACCCCAAAACAAATTGGTCATTCCTTAGCAGTTCAGGGCTTCACTGTCAACAAATCCTCTTACGCCCTGACCCTGCTGGCATCTCCTCCAAAGCTTCAGAAACCAGAATGATGGCACTTCTTCTCTGTCAGGGCTTCTCCTTCAATACTGGCTTTCATCTTCAAAAATGATCTCTTCTCCGCAATACTTACAGATTTACATACTTACAACACTTACAGACACATTCTATTTCAATATCTTTAAAGAGATTTGGTTTTTGGATCTCGTTGTGATAGAGATGTTTGGGGTAGATTTGTCTGTGTTTTTCAATGTCCGTAAGGCTGTTTCTGCCTCATGGTCAGAGGCAGCCATGAAATGCTGTCTTGAGTGGTCCTGGTGAAGAGCACAGTCACAGTATCACAGAACTTTCTGGGCTGGAAGGGATTCTCCAAATCATCTAGCCCACATCCTGGGCCTGCCCAGGAAAGCCTCAGGAATCACACCCCGGGTCCAAGGGCAGTGTCCAAACACTTTTGGAGCTCTGTCAGGCTTGCTGCTGTCACCCCTTCCCTGGGGAGGCTGTTCCAGTGCCCAATCACCCTCTGGGTGAGGAGCATTTTCCTCAGATCCGACCAAAGCCTGCCGTGGCAAATCTTCCCTGCCATTCTCCTGGGTCTTCTCCCTGGCCCCAAGACTGAAGAGAGTGGTGCATGCCCTTCTGCTTCCCCTCCTGAGCAAGCTGCAGGCTGCTAGAGCTCCAGCCTCCGGAATTCCAAGTGAAAAACCCAGCAATGGCACCAAACTGAGGGGAGCTGGGACAGAGGAGCTTGTGCTTGGCAATGATGAGGATGAGAAGGAAGGCTACCCACACACCTCGGCAGAAGGATTTTTATCCGGAGCGTTGTTTGGATCTCTTTCAGGTGCAAAGGAGGGGCACAATGAAGAGGAAAGCAAGAGCCAAGAGTCAGCCGTGAGTTTTGGCACAGGGTTAAAGGACAGCAAGCTTGAGGAATGGCAGAGAGGAGAACTGCTGTTTCAGAGTCAGGGTGGGATTGGTGCAAGGCTTTGGGTCCACGGGCGCTGTCTCTTGACCGCTTGCCTTTCTTACGTCCACCTCCCTCTTCCTTTAGACACATCAATGTTGGCAGTGACTTTCAGGCCGAGCTCCCAGAGCTGCAGACCACACCACCAAGTGAGGATGAAGAGCCTGCAACCCTGGTCTGGAAGCCCTGGGGGGAAGATGACTCTGACATGGAAAAACCTGACCGAGGTAGCTCTCCAGCTTTTCTTCCACCCCTGAGATACGTGGCTGTGTGTAAGGCTGCTTTTTGGGTAAAAAGCCAGCTGTTTGCAGGCTCTGCTTCTCTCCTTCTCTCGCCCATCTTCCCAGGTGGAAGTGTTAGAGGCAAGGAGAACGCTCTGCGCTTGTAGCAGAGCAGGAAAAAGAGCAAGCGTCCTGCTCTCCAAATTGGCCAGGGGCATTTGCCACTGGAAGGGGGGAGATTGGCCCCCATTTCTTATTACAAAAGCTGCTTTGAAAGCAGAGCCAGCGCTGCGCGGGCCCTTGGTTCAGCTGCCCCTGTCGTTGCTCTCCTTTCCATGCTCCCCAAGCTGCTGTCTGTAGCTCCCGTGCTTTCCTTCTGCCTTGGATGGCAACCTTTGGCCCTTCTCGGCTCAAGCCTGCCTTTTGGCGGCTCTCTGTTGTGCTTGCAGTAAGAGAACTGTTGGACATGGCCAGCTCCCGTGGCATTGCCGGGCCAGCAGCTAACCTGGAGCTCGCCCTGCACTGCCTGCACCAGGCCCGCGGCAGCGTTCCGGTAAGAAGCGGCTGTTTGGGGGCAGAGAAGAGTGGGCAGGGAATTCGGAGGGCCCGGGCACTGGGACAGCCTTTCCTGGCTGCTCTTTGAAGAGGGCACTTAACAGCAAGGCCAGAGCACTTGCTGCCTGCTGTGTCTCCTCCAGCTGTGCCAGGGCTGAGCCCAAATGGCTCGAGCAGGAACAATATCTCTCCTGGAGGCAGCGGCGGGGAGGCTCCTGCAGCCTGCTGCCTTGTAAATTGCCTGGAGATCTGTGTTCCCTAAGGCATTTGGAGGGGAGATTCCCAGAAGCCTCAGTGAGCTGAGGCAATTCTGGGTGCAGGAGCAGCAAAATCACAGAGCTGCTGAGCCAAATGCCGCTCTTGGGGACCAGGATCAAAGAGCTGGGCAGCCAAAGCGAGGGACTGTGAGCAAATCACAAGTTTTGGCCCATGTGGGAGCCAGTTGCCGCAATCCCTAAGGAGGCAAAGTAGGTGAAAGGCAGCATTTATGGTTTTGGGCTTCTGTTTATTGTTGTGGGGCAGCTAAAGCCTTTTTCCCCTTGGATCTTGCAGGAGGCTCTGGAGATGCTGCTCTCGGGGGGGCCTAAACCACCTCAAGGCCATCCCTTGGCTGATTATCATTACGCAGGTAACCAAAGCAGAGCTTCTTCCTTCACTGGCAGATGCTGCCGGCCCCTTAACTGCTGTGTCAGCCATTTCTGCTTAAACAAATTGTGCTGAACACCCGCACAAGGTCTGGTCTTCTCCGGGGGCGGTGAAAGCACCAGCAGCTCCTCCTTCATCTTTACTTGTTTTCCATGCCTTTTCCCTGGGGAATGCCTGCCCTTCTCCTTCTGAGGGAGCAGACATGTGCACGGGTGAACGATGGCTGGCGCCGATTTTGTTTGGGCAGCCAGTGGGATCTACTTCAAGTGGATGGAGGCTTCAATTTACCTGCTGCTTTTTATGGCCAGGCTCTGATAGATGGACACCTAAAGAGAAGGAGTCCTTCCAAAAGGCTTTCCACACTTACGGCAAGGATTTTCATCTCATCCAGAAGCAGGTAAAGCCATAGCACCTTCTTTACCCTAGCAGACCATCAGAAGGAGAGGTTGCTTATTTCTGATACCAAATACTGGACTTCAGTCTCTCTCTTCTCAAGTGCCAAAAATGTTAAAGTAGTAACAAAAGGGGGCATCCAAGGCCTGCGGGAAAATGCTGATCCTGCCTCTCCAGCCCTTTTCTCCAAGCTGTCTTGCAAGAAGAAGCTTTATGCTGTCAGGCTTGTCTCACACGTGTGCTGCTCCTTCCACAACACCTTGTGCTGGAATAACTGGGGTGAGCCACGGAAAAAGAACTGTGCTAGATGGATTGGTTGTTGATCTGTGCATTCCACGTGGTCCCACGCAGCATAATACACTCTTCACTCCACTGCATGATGCTGCTCTTAGTCCACATTGATTTCATTTGACACCCTACTCCATTTAATCCATGATTTTGCTTCCTCCTTTACTCCATATTCTACTTTTTCTCCAATGCAGCCTACAGCAGGGCCACTTGAGATTCTTGCTTTTTCTCTTCACAACAGATCCAGAGTAAGACCGTGGCACAGTGTGTGGAATACTACTACTCCTGGAAAAAAGAGCATCAATTTGCCAGCACTCTTGCTCAGGTGAGCGGCAAGAGAATTGAGACATGCCAGGAGGGTCAAGAAACTGGGAGAAGGGGACAAAACCTGCTGATGAGCCATGCCAGACGCCGCTTGGCCAGGATCACATCGTCCCATGCGCTGGGAAAGGCGCAGCAGATGCTGCCCAGGGCTTCATTGTGCTGCTGCCCTGAAATACGGAATCCTAAAAACATAACTTTGACCCAAGAAGGCAGCACCGCCACCAAAATGGCCTTTGACTCTCTACAGATTGCTTTCTCAAGGGCTGGCAGCCTCGCTGATTCCAATCCCACCCTTAATTCGCAACTGTTGCTAACATCAGCAATCCCAGCTGCCTCCTAGGAGATGCTGCGCTCTTTCAGGGATCTTTTTTAGAATCCCAGCGTACTCCCCAAAAAGGAGCTGCGGGTGCTGTGGCTCCGCTAGAACTTTCCTTACCGGCAGCCATTTGGTTCACAATGATACGGAGAGAGGGAGAGGGAGCAGTATTATTTTGGGTAGTAGAAAATGGGGAACAACGTCTCTTCACTAATTTGAATAAATTTAAATCCCATTCCCTAGACATTAGGGGAAGAAAACCAGAGAGAAATAGATATTAGGCAGAGAGGTAGGCAGATGTCAGGCAGAGAAAGAAATGTAGAACTATAGATAGCCACACACTTATCCTACCCCTCTGGACTTTAGAAAAGAGGAGGAGTATTTTCCTCCAAGCGCTGGCTTGGCAGCCCGCCACAGCCCACTGCCAAATAAAGGCAGCCGTGTCCTCAGCTCTACAGGGTTTGGAAGAATTTGCTTTGGCCGATAGAATTTTGTGCTGGACGCTCTGATTTCCCGCTTCCTGAGAGGAAGGAAACATTGATAAGGATTCTTTGATTTCCAGGCTGTGGGCCAACCAGAGAGGAGCAAAAGCCCCCCCAGAAAGGAGGATGGGGAGACAGGGAAGAGAAGCCGCAAGAGGGCTCGCAGCGCGGAGTGTCCCTGCTGCCAGCCGCGCCAGCCGCCGCACTCGGCGGGAGGCCCCTTTCCGTGCGGCCACTGCAAACGGTGCGCCACTTCCTCCTCTCTCTGCTCCAAGCTGCGCCTTTGGACTAAAACAGCCTGACCGTTTCCAAAGGCACCACAGGGCAAGCTGAGGGCACTTGCAGGATCGCCCCTCGCAGCCCTGGTCAAGGTTACAACCCCCTTTTGCAACCCAAACGGCTCAGTTCAAAGCCGGCATTCCCAATGAAACCTTGCCGTGCCTCAACAGGATGCAGTTCACACAAGTAGAAATTTGGAATTTGATCACTGCCATCAAACCGAGCTTTGATTTCATCAAAAGCTCGGTTTGATGGTGCTGATCAAATTGAAACTAGGATGAAGCAAAAGGAGGAAGACATTTCAAGGAATTGAAAGCAGAAAGATCAGAGGGCTGATCCGTTTACAAATGCAGCACAGCCTGGAAAGACAGGCAGTCATACTAAAACGGAGATCTCCGTGCTTGCTTTAATGGTGTCTATCAAATTGACCATGGATGGTTTGTTTCCTGTCTTCCAGGCTGTTTGAAACCGCGAAGGAAAGGAACAAACACAGGAGAAGACACCGCCCACGGAAGGAAGCAGAGCCTCTCCGCAAGAAGAAAAGGCCAAATTAGACAAGCCTGCAGTTTTCCAGGGCTAGCAAGAGTTAGGCGTCAAGTGGACTAGATAGGAATAGGGTTGGTTTTTAAGTCTTTAGGGTTGGTCATTTTTCTACTTAGTTTCCATGGTAGGAATCTCTTAATTTATTAGTTAAGATCCAGTAGTAATTTTGAAGATGTATTAGTAGTATAAGATTTAGCAGTAAATGTAAGAGGATTTGTGTTCGCTATGCTCCGTCCTTGGTCATTTGCCTTTGTTGAGACACAAGCTGTCTTTATCATTAAAACAAAGTTGGTTCCATTTTGTCTTTTTCTCTTCATGAACTCACTCCAGAAATGTTCCTTACATTTGCTTGGTGTTGCAAACAGGGCACTTGCCCTGAGAGAAGAATCTGGGCACATGAATCCCTCTACAGGCCCTGCCCCTTGCTCAGCTGGCAGGACTTACAAAGGGGTGTCTCCATTACTGCCAATGAGATAACACTGGGACTTCGTCCTTTGGTGCCTAAAAACCCCAGCTGGGAGTGGAAAGGGAGGCTTTGTTGAATTCAATGAATTGGATCTAAATGAGTGGTCTTGTCTCACTACACTTTCTGGGATAAAAGCAGAGGCTTCAGTCCTTTTCTGTTGCCCAGCAACATAACTTTGTTTCATTTCGGGGGACAGATGGACTTGACCGCCTTCCAGGACGTCTCTAGCCTCTCCCATTCTACACAATGAATATCCACATGCACCACAAAGACATCAGGAGTTCAGGTTCACTTTCAAATTTCAAGGATTACGCTCCCGCTCTGGGCCTCCAGCAATCTCCTCAGCTAAAGCAGAGCGGGTGTGGTCACTATCCCCTCACTTCTCCCAGCTTGGCTATTTGCGCCAAAGAAGAATCCAAGTCACTCTTTTATCTAGCCCGGCAAATGGCACTGCCTAGCAAGGCTTTGGTGGCAGGGGCTGGGCAGGATGGAGAGGGGGCCAGAGAGGGAGGAATTGCCAGGCTGCTTCTGGGAAGCTGATGGAAGCTTGCCCTTGTCTGACAGAGGCAGTGCAGGTGGGATCTGGAGCATACAAAGTATCTGCACTGCGGTGGGCCTTGTTCCAGCTGCCCCCTCAGTTTGCTGGCGGGGCGTGTGGAACGTGCAGGCTGGCAAGGAAGCAAGATTTGCTTTTGCTTAACCTTAGGCAGGAAAGCAGCAAAAGTGGCTGGGCTTTGCCATATCTGGGACCTAAGTATTAAAACAAACATCAAGAGCATCACTGTGCAAAAGTCATTCTGTCAGTGTTTATTTCTTAGAGGAATCCCAGAGCATTAGTGACCAACATTCTCCCTTCTTCAAGGAAGGCAGCTGGAAGAATGACATAGGAATTTGGCACTACATATTGACTACAAAAATGCTGGGGGACTGCCCCGCTCTGTGTCCCCATCAGTTCCCATGAAAAACATCCTATTTCTCCAAGTTTCAAGGAAGGAGTGTTGAGATGAGAGACCACCTCAGTAGCCCAAAGGAGGCAAAACATCAAGGCACATTACTGGGCACCAATAGCACAAGTGAGCAAGGGGGCAGGAGGAATGCCTCCACTTGGAGAGAAAGCTTTGGAGCTGGTTCTCCACTCAACGACTTGCAACCTCTAGCTCCTCTCAGAGCCGGAGGAGAGCCAGCGGCGGCAGTCCCTCTGGTTCTCTGGGGCAGGAGATATGGTCTGGGCCCTTGGACAGAGCCAGGCTCCTGCGCACGTTCAGCTGCAGGCACCTGACAGAGAAGCACAGAGAAGACCCAGAGCTGGCCCTGCACTGCTTTTGCCCGTCTCATCAGAGGACTGATGAGAAGCAGTGGGAAGGCTCTCAGAGCAAACTTGCAGCAGAAGAAGCAAAAGGGGCAAAGGTGGCCCATCCCTGTTCCTGTGCCCTGGGTCCCCGGGGGTTCTGCATGGAATGTTGCCCGTAGCAACTGTCGTTGTCTCCTACTCCTGCGGCCGTTGGTGGAACACTGGTGGACCAGCGGTGGAGCAGCAGCTGCAGGATCTGCTCCTGGGCTCTCCCTGACCAGCCACCTTCTGGCACCACTCGGCGCCAGACCTGGCCTCTGGATCGACACCCTCGTCTCCTCGTCTGCCGCCAGGCATCCGCACAGCACTTGGGCACTGTCAAAGGTAAGAAAGTCCCCGTTTGCCCTCCAAGCACTAACAGAAGGGCAGGAGGCTCCAGCTGGCTCTCCCACCAGCCACCACAGACAGGCTGTGGGCTCGCTTTCCCCAGACCAGGTTCTGCATGAAGGCGGGCTCCAGCTTCTCGAGGAATAATGCTGCCTCCAGGGAAAACACAGACCTTTCCATAGAGGATGTAGAGGTTTGCAAGTCACGGTGCACTTGCAGATTCTCGTCCACTGATGACCCGATTCAAAGTTCTTGGCACCCATTTCACTCCCAAAACTGAGTTGTGCTGACCCCAAAACAAATTGGTCATTCCTTAGCAGTTCAGGGCTTCACTGTCAACAAATCCTCTTACGCCCTGACCCTGCTGACATCTCCTCCAAAGCTTCAGAAACCAGAATGATGGCACTTCTCCTCTGTCAGGGCTTCTTCTTCAATACTGGCTTTCATCTTCAAAAATGATCTCTTCTCTGCAATACTTACAGACTTACATACTTACAACACTTACAGACACATTCTATTTCCATATCTTTAAAGAGATTTGTTTTTTGGATCTCTTTTTCATAGAGATGTTTGGGGTAGATTTGTCTGTGTTTTTCAATGTCCGTAAGGCTGTTTCTGCCTCATGGTCAGAGGCAGCCATGAAATGCTGTCTTGAGTGGTCCTGGTGAAGAGCACAGTCACAGTATCACAGAACTTTCTGGGCTGGAAGGGATTCTCCAAATCATCTAGCCCACATCCTGGGCCTGCCCAGGAAAGCCTCAGGAATCACACCCCGGGTCCAAGGGCAGTGTCCAAACACTTTTGGAGCTCTGTCAGGCTTGCTGCTGTCACCCCTTCCCTGGGGAGGCTGTTCCAGTGCCCAATCACCCTCTGGGTGAGGAGCATTTTCCTCAGATCCGACCAAAGCCTGCCGTGGCAAATCTTCCCTGCCATTCTCCTGGGTCTTCTCCCTGGCCCCAAGACTGAAGAGAGTGGTGCATGCCCTTCTGCTTCCCCTCTTGAGCAAGCTGCAGGCTGCTAGAGCTCCAGCCTCCGGAATTCCAAGTGAAAAACCCAGCAATGGCACCAAACTGAGGGGAGCTGGGACAGAGGAGCTTGTGCTTGGCAATGATGAGGATGAGAAGGAAGGCTACCCACACACCTCGGCAGAAGGATTTTTATCCGGAGCGTTGTTTGGATCTCTTTCAGGTGCAAAGGAGGGGCACAATGAAGAGGAAAGCAAGAGCCAAGAGTCAGCCGTGAGTTTTGGCACAGGGTTAAAGGACAGCAAGCTTGAGGAATGGCAGAGAGGAGAACTGCTGTTTCAGAGTCAGGGTGGGATTGGTGCAAGGCTTTGGGTCCACGGGCGCTGTCTCTTGACCGCTTGCCTTTCTTACGTCCACCTCCCTCTTCCTTTAGACACATCAATGTTGGCAGTGACTTTCAGGCCGAGCTCCCAGAGCTGCAGACCACACCACCAAGTGAGGATGAAGAGCCTGCAACCCTGGTCTGGAAGCCCTGGGGGGAAGATGACTCTGACATGGAAAAACCTGACCGAGGTAGCTCTCCAGCTTTTCTTCCACCCCTGAGATACGTGGCTGTGTGTAAGGCTGCTTTTTGGGTAAAAAGCCAGCTGTTTGCAGGCTCTGCTTCTCTCCTTCTCTCGCCCATCTTCCCAGGTGGAAGTGTTAGAGGCAAGGAGAACGCTCTGCGCTTGTAGCAGAGCAGGAAAAAGAGCAAGCGTCCTGCTCTCCAAATTGGCCAGGGGCATTTGCCACTGGAAGGGGGGAGATTGGCCCCCATTTCTTATTACAAAAGCTGCTTTGAAAGCAGAGCCAGCGCTGCGCGGGCCCTTGGTTCAGCTGCCCCTGTCGTTGCTCTCCTTTCCATGCTCCCCAAGCTGCTGTCTGTAGCTCCTGTGCTTTCCTTCTGCCTTGGATGGCAACCTTTGGCCCTTCTCGGCTCAAGCCTGCCTTTTGGCGGCTCTCTGTTGTGCTTGCAGTAAGAGAACTGTTGGACATGGCCAGCTCCCGTGGCATTGCCGGGCCAGCAGCTAACCTGGAGCTCGCCCTGCACTGCCTGCACCAGGCCCGCGGCAGCGTTCCGGTAAGAAGCGGCTGTTTGGGGGCAGAGAAGAGTGGGCAGGGAATTCGGAGGGCCCGGGCACTGGGACAGCCTTTCCTGGCTGCTCTTTGAAGAGGGCACTTAACAGCAAGGCCAGAGCACTTGCTGCCTGCTGTGTCTCCTCCAGCTGTGCCAGGGCTGAGCCCAAATGGCTCGAGCAGGAACAATATCTCTCCTGGAGGCAGCGGCGGGGAGGCTCCTGCAGCCTGCTGCCTTGTAAATTGCCTGGAGATCTGTGTTCTCTAAGGCATTTGGAGATGAGATTCCCAGAAGCCTCAGTGAGCTGAGGCAATTCTGGGTGCAGGAGCAGCAAAATCACAGAGCTGCTGAGCCAAATGCCGCTCTTGGGGACCAGGATCAAAGAGCTGGGCAGCCAAAGCGAGGGACTGTGAGCAAATCACAAGTTTTGGCCCATGTGGGAGCCAGTTGCCGCAATCCCTAAGGAGGCAAAGTAGGTGAAAGGCAGCATTTATGGTTTTGGGCTTCTGGTTTTTGTTGTGGGGCAGCTAAAGCCTTTTTCCCCTTGGATCTTGCAGGAGGCTCTGGAGATGCTGCTCTCGGGGGGGCCTAAACCACCTCAAGGCCATCCCTTGGCTGATTATCATTACGCAGGTAACCAAAGCAGAGCTTCTTCCTTCACTGGCAGATGCTGCCGGCCCCTTAACTGCTGTGTCAGCCATTTCTGCTTAAACAAATTGTGCTGAACACCCGCACAAGGTCTGGTCTTCTCCGGGGGCGGTGAAAGCACCAGCAGCTCCTCCTGCATCTTTACTTGTTTTCCATGCCTTTTCCCTGGGGAATGCCTGCCCTTCTCCTTCTGAGGGAGCAGACATGTGCACGGGTGAACGATGGCTGGCGCCGATTTTGTTTGGGCAGCCAGTGGGATCTACTTCAAGTGGATGGAGGCTTCAATTTACCTGCTGCTTTTTATGGCCAGGCTCTGATAGATGGACACCTGAGGAGAAGGAGTCCTTCCAAAAGGCTTTCCACACTTACGGCAAGGATTTTCATCTCATCCAGAAGCAGGTAAAGCCATAGCACCTTCTTTACCCTAGCAGACCATCAGAAGGAGAGGTTGCTTATTTCTGATACCAAATACTGGACTTCAGTCTCTCTCTTCTCAAGTGCCAAAAATGTTAAAGTAGTAACAAAAGGGGGCATCCAAGGCCTGCGGGAAAATGCTGATCCTGCCTCTCCAGCCCTTTTCTCCAAGCTGTCTTGCAAGAAGAAGCTTTATGCTGTCAGGCTTGTCTCACACGTGTGCTGCTCCTTCCACAACACCTTGTGCTGGAATAACTGGGGTGAGCCACGGAAAAAGAACTGTGCTAGATGGATTGGTTGTTGATCTGTGCATTCCACGTGGTCCCACGCAGCATAATACACTCTTCACTCCACTGCATGATGCTGCTCTTAGTCCACATTGATTTCATTTGACACCCTACTCCATTTAATCCATGATTTTGCTTCCTCCTTTACTCCATATTCTACTTTTTCTCCAATGCAGCCTACAGCAGGGCCACTTGAGATTCTTGCTTTTTCTCTTCACAACAGATCCAGAGTAAGACCGTGGCACAGTGTGTGGAATACTACTACTCCTGGAAAAAAGAGCATCAATTTGCCAGCACTCTTGCTCAGGTGAGCGGCAAGAGAATTGAGACATGCCAGGAGGGTCAAGAAACTGGGAGAAGGGGACAAAACCTGCTGATGAGCCATGCCAGACGCCGCTTGGCCAGGATCACATCGTCCCATGCGCTGGGAAAGGCGCAGCAGATGCTGCCCAGGGCTTCATTGTGCTGCTGCCCTGAAATACGGAATCCTAAAAACATAACTTTGACCCAAGAAGGCAGCACCGCCACCAAAATGGCTTTTGACTCTCTACAGATTGCTTTCTCAAGGGCTGGCAGCCTCGCTGATTCCAATCCCACCCTTAATTCGCAACTGTTGCTAACATCAGCAATCCCAGCTGCCTCCTAGGAGAAGCTGCGCTCTTTCAGGGATCATTTTTAGAATCCCAGCGTACTCCCCAAAAAGGAGCTGCGGGTGCTGTGGCTCCGCTAGGACTTTCCTTACCGGCAAACAGCCATTTGGTTCACAATGATACGGAGAGAGGGAGAGGGAGCAGTATTATTTTGGGTAGTAGAAAATGGGGAACAACGTGTCTTCACTAATTTGAATAAATTTAAATCCCATTCCCTAGACATTAGGGGAAGAAAACCAGAGAGAAATAGATATTAGGCAGAGAGGTAGGCAGATGTCAGGCAGAGAAAGAAATGTAGAACTATAGATAGCCACACACTTATCCTACCCCTCTGAACTTTAGAAAAGAGGAGGAGTATTTTCCTCCAAGCGCTGGCTTGGCAGCCCGCCACAGCCCACTGCCAAATAAAGGCAGCCGTGTCCTCAGCTCTTCAGGGTTTGGAAGAATTTGCTTTGGCCGATAGAATTTTGTGCTGGGCGCTCTGATTTCCCGCTTCCTGAGAGGAAGGAAACATTGATAAGGATTCTTTGATTTCCAGGCTGTGGGCCAACCAGAGAGGAGCAAAAGCCCCCCCAGAAAGGAGGATGGGGAGACAGGGAAGAGAAGCCGCAAGAGGGCTCGCAGCGCGGAGTGTCCCTGCTGCCAGCCGCGCCAGCCGCCCCACTCGGCGGGAGGCCCCTTTCCGTGCGGCCAGTGCAAACGGTGCGCCACTTCCTCCTCTCTCTGCTCCAAGCTGCGCCTTTGGACTAAAACAGCCTGACCGTTTCCAAAGGCACCACAGGGCAAGCTGAGGGCACTTGCAGGATCGCCCCTCGCAGCCCTGGTCAAGGTTACAAACCCCCTTTTGCAACCCAAACGGCTCAGTTTAAAGCCAGCATTCCCAATGAAACCTTGCCGTGCCTCAACAGGATGCAGTTCACACAAGTAGAAATTTGGAATTTGATCACTGCCATCAAACCAAGCTTTGATTTCATCAAAAGCACGGTTTGATGGTGCTGATCAAATTGAAACTAGGATGAAGCAAAAGGAGGAAGACATTTCAAGGAATTGAAACCAGAAAGATCAGAGGGCTGATCCGTTTACAAATGCGGCACAGCCTGGAAAGACAGGCAGTCATACTAAAACGGAGATCTCCGTGCTTGCTTTAATGGTGTCTATCAAATTGACCATGGATGGTTTGTTTCCTGTCTTCCAGGCTGTTTGAAACCGTGAAGGAAAGGAACAAACACAGGAGAAGACACCGCCCACGGAAGGAAGCAGAGCCTCTCCGCAAGAAGAAAAGGCCAAATTAGACAAGCCTGCAGGTGTCCAGGGCTAGCAAGAGTTAGGCGTCAAGAGGACTAGATAGAAATAGGATTGGTTTTTAAGTCTTTAGGGCTGGTCATTCTTCTACTTAGTTTCCATGGTAGGAATCTCTCAATTTATTAGTTAAGATCCAGTAGTAATTTTGAAGATGTATTAGTAGTATAAGATTTAGCAGTAAATGTAAGAGGATTTGTGTTCGCTATGCTCCGTCCTTGGTCATTTTGCCTTTGTTGAGACACAAGCTGTCTTTATCATTAAAACAAAGTTGGTTCTATTTTGTCTTTTGTCTTCATGAACTCACTCCAGAAATGTTCCTTCCATTTGCTTGGTGTTGCAAACAGGGCACTTGCCCTGAGAGAAGAATCTGGGCACATGAATCCCTCTACAGGCCCTGCCCCTTGCTCAGCTGGCAGGACTTACAAAGGGGTGTCTCCATTACTGCCAATGAGATAACACTGGCACTTCGTCCTTTGATACCTAAAAACCCCAGCTGGGAGTGGAAAGGGAGGCTTTGTTGAATTCAATGAATTGGATCTAAATGAGTGGTCTTGTCTCACTACACTTTCTGGGATAAAAGCAGAGGCTTCAGTCCTTTTCTGTTGCTCAGCAACATAACTTTGTTTCATTTTGGTGGACAGATGGACTTGACCGCCTTCCAGGACGTCTCTAACCTCTCCCATTCTACACAATTAAAATCCACATGCACCACAAAGACATCAGGAGTTCAGGTTCACTTTCAAATTTCAAGGATTACACTCCCGCTCTGGGCCTCCAGCAATCTCCTCAGCTAAAGCAGAGCGGGTGTGGTCACTATCCCCTCACTTCTCCCAGCTTGGCTATTTGCGCCAAAGAAGAATCCAAGTCACTCTTTTATCTAGCCCGGCAAATGGCACTGCCTAGTGAGGCTTTGGTGGCAGGGGCTGGGCAGGATGGAGAGGGGGCTAGGGAGGGGGGAATTGCCAGGCTGCTTCTGGGAAGCTGAGGGAAGCTTGCCCTTGTCTGATAGAGGCAGTGCAGGTGGGATCTGGAGCATACAAAGTATCTGCACTGCAGTGGGCCTTGTTCCAGCTGCCCCCTCAGTTTGCTGGCGGCGCGTGTGGAACGTGCAGGCTGGCAAGGAAGCAAGATTTGCTTTTGCTCAACCTTAGGCAGGAAAGCAGCAAAAGTGGCTGGGCTTTGCCATATCTGGGACCTAAGTATTAAAACAAACATCAAGAGCATCACTGTGCAAAAGTCATTCTGTCAGTGTTCCTTTCTTAGAGGAATCCCAGAGCATTAGAGACCAACATTCTCCCTTCTTCAAGGAAGGCAGCTGGAAGAATGACATAGAAATTTGGCACTACATATTGACTACAAAAATGCTGGGGGACTGCCCCGCTCTGTGTCCCCATCAGTTCCCATGAAAAACATCCTATTTCTCCAAGTTTCAAGGAAGGAGTGTTGAGATGAGAGACCACCTCAGTAGCCCAAAGGAGGCAAAACATCAAGGCACATTACTGGGCACCAGTAGCACAAGTGAGCAAGGGGGCAGGAGGAATGCCTCCACTTGGAGAGAAAGCTTTGGAGCTGGTCCTCCACTCAACGACTTGCAACCTCTAGCTCCTCTCAGAGCCGGAGGAGAGCCAGCGGCGGCAGTCCCTCTGGTTCTCTGGGGCAGGAGATGTGGTCTGGGCCCTTGGACAGAGCCAGGCTCCTGCGCACGTTCAGCTGCAGGCACCTGACAGAGAAGCACAGAGAAGACCCAGAGCTGGCCCTGCACTGCTTTTGCCCGTCTCGTCAGAGGACTGATGAGAAGCAGTGGGAAGGTTCTCAGAGCAAACTTGCAGCAGAAGAAGCAAAAGGGGCAAAGGTGGCCCATCCCTGTTCCTGTGCCCTGGGTCCCCGGGGGTTCTGCATGGAATGTTGCCCGTAGCAACTGTCGTTGTCTCCTACTCCTGCGGCTGTTGGTGGAACACTGGTGGACCAGCGGTGGAGCAGCAGCTGCAGGATCTGCTCCTGGGCTCTCCCTGACCAGCCACCTTCTGGCACCACTCGGCGCCAGACCTGGCCTCTGGATCGACACCCTCGTCTCCTCGTCTGCCGCCAGGCATCCGCACAGCACTTGGGCACTGTCAAAGGTGAGAAAGTCCCTGTTTGCCCTCCAAGCACTAACAGAAGGGCAGGAGGCTCCAGCTGGCTCTCCCACCAGCCACCACAGACAGGCTGTGGGCTCGCTTTCCCCAGACCAGGTTCTGCATGAAGGCGGGCTCCAGCTTCTCGAGGAATAATGCTGCCTCCAGGGAAAACACAGACCTTTCCATAGAGGATGTAGAGGTCTGCAAGTCACGGTGCACTTGCAGATTCTCGTCCACTGATGACCCGATTCAAAGTTCTTGGCACCCATTTCACTCCCAAAACTGAGTTGTGGTGACCCCAAAACAAATTGGTCATTCCTTAGGAGTTCAGGGCTTCACTGTCAACAAATCCTCTTACGCCCTGACCCTGCTGACATCTCCTCCAAAGCTTCAGAAACCAGAATGATGGCACTTCTCCTCTGTCAGGGCTTCTTCTTCAATACTGGCTTTCATCTTCAAAAATGATCTCTTCTCTGCAATACTTACAGACTTACATACTTACAACACTTACAGACACATTCTATTTCCATATCTTTAAAGAGATTTGTTTTTTGGATCTCTTTTTCATAGAGATGTTTGGGGTAGATTTGTCTGTGTTTTTCAATGTCCGTAAGGCTGTTTCTGCCTCATGGTCAGAGGCAGCCATGAAATGCTGTCTTGAGTGGTCCTGGTGAAGAGCACAGTCACAGTATCACAGAACTTTCTGGGCTGGAAGGGATTCTCCAAATCATCTAGCCCACATCGGTGGCCTGCCCAGGAAAGCCTCAAGAATCACACCCCGGGCCCAAGGGCAGTGTCCAAACACTTTTGGAGCTCTGTCAGGCTTGCTGCTGTCACCCCTTCCCTGGGGAGGCTGTTCCAGTGCCCAATCACCCTCTGGGTGAGGAGCATTTTCCTCAGATCCGACCAAAGCCTGCCCTGGCACATCTTCCCTGCCATTCTCTTGGGTCTTCTCCCTGGCCCCAAGACTGAAGAGAGTGGTGCATGCCCTTCTGCTTCCCCTCTTGAGCAAGCTGCAGGCTGCTAGAGCTCCAGCCTCCGGAATTCCAAGTGAAAAACCCAGCAATGACACCAAACTGAGGGGAGCTGGGACAGAGGAGCTTGTGCTTGGCAATGATGAGGATGAGAAGGAAGGCTACCCACACATCTCGGCAGAAGGATTGTTATCCGGAGCATTGTTTGGATCTCTTTCAGGTGCAAAGGAGGGGCACAATGAAGAGGAAAGCAAGAGCCAAGAGTCAGCCGTGAGTTTTGGCACAGGGTTAAAGGACAGCAAGCTTGAAAAGAACTGCTGTTTGGCAGAGAGGAGAACTGCTGTTTCAGAGTCAGGGTGGGATTGGTGCAAGGCTTTGGGTCCAAGGGCGCTGTCTCTTGACCGCTTGCCTTTCTTACGTCCACCTCCCTCTTCCTTTAGACACATCAATGTTGGCAGTGACTTTCAGGCCGAGCTCCCAGAGCTGCAGACCACACCACCAAGTGAGGATGAAGAGCCTGCAACCCTGGTCTGGAAGCCCTGGGGGGAAGATGACTCTGACATGGAAAAACCTGACCGAGGTAGCTCTCCAGCTTTTCTTCCACCCCTGAGATACGTGGCTGTGTGTAAGGCTGCTTTTTGGGTAAAAAGGCAGCTGTTTGCAGGCTCTGCTTCTCTCCTTCTCTCGCCCATCTTCCCAGGTGGAAGTGTTAGAGGCAAGGAGAACGCTCTGCGCTTGTAGCAGAGCAGGAAAAAGAGCAAGCGTCCTGCTCTCCAAATTGGCCAGGGGCATTTGCCACTGGAAGAGGGGAGGTTGGCCCCCATTTCTTATTACAAAAGCTGCTTTGAAGGCAGAGCCAGCGCTGCGCGGGCCCTTGGTTCAGCTGCCCCTGTCGTTGCTCTCCTTTCCATGCTCCCCAAGCTGCTGTCTGTAGCTCCTGTGCTTTCCTTCTGCCTTGGATGGCAACCTTTGGCCCTTCTCGGCTCAAGCCTGCCTTTTGGCGGCTCTCTGTTGTGCTTGCAGTAAGAGAACTGTTGGACATGGCCAGCTCCCGTGGCATTGCCGGGCCAGCAGCTAACCTGGAGCTCGCCCTGCACTGCCTGCACCAGGCCCGCGGCAGCGTTCCGGTAAGAAGCGGCTGTTTGGGGGCAGAGAAGAGTGGGCAGGGAATTCGGAGGGCCCGGGCACTGGGACAGCCTTTCCTGGCTGCTCTTTGAAGAGGGCACTTAACAGCAAGGCCAGAGCACTTGCTGCCTGCTGTGTCTCCTCCAGCTGTGCCAGGGCTGAGCCCAAATGGCTCGAGCAGGAACAATATCTCTCCTGGAGGCAGCGGCGGGGAGGCTCCTGCAGCCTGCTGCCTTGTAAATTGCCTGGAGATCTGTGTTCCCTAAGGCATTTGGAGGGGAGATTCCCAGAAGCCTCAGTGAGCTGAGGCAATTCTGGGTGCAGGAGCAGCAAAATCACAGAGCTGCTGAGCCAAATGCCGCTCTTGGGGACCAGGATCAAAGAGCTGGGCAGCCAAAGCGAGGGACTGTGAGCAAATCACAATTTTTGGCCCATGTGGGAGCCAGTTGCCGCAATCCCTAAGGAGGCAAAGTAGGTGAAAGGCAGCATTTATGGTTTTGGGCTTCTGGTTTTTGTTGTGGGGCAGCTAAAGCCTTTTTCCCCTTGGATCTTGCAGGAGGCTCTGGAGATGCTGCTCTCGGGGGGGCCTAAACCACCTCAAGGCCATCCCTTGGCTGATTATCATTACGCAGGTAACCAAAGCAGAGCTTCTTCCTTCACTGGCAGATGCTGCCGGCCCCTTAACTGCTGTGTCAGCCATTTCCGCTTAAACAAATTGTGCTGAACACCCGCACAAGGTCTGGTCTTCTCCGGGGGCGGTGAAAGCACCAGCAGCTCCTCCTTCATCTTTACTTGTTTTCCATGCCTTTTCCCTGGGGAATGCCTGCCCTTCTCCTTCTGAGGGAGCAGACATGTGCACGGGTGAACGATGGCTGGCGCCGATTTTGTTTGGGCAGCCAGTGGGATCTACTTCAAGTGGATGGAGGCTTCAATTTACCTGCTGCTTTTTATGGCCAGGCTCTGATAGATGGACACCTAAAGAGAAGGAGTCCTTCCAAAAGGCTTTCCACACTTACGGCAAGGATTTTCATCTCATCCAGAAGCAGGTAAAGCCATAGCACCTTCTTTACCCTAGCAGACCATCAGAAGGAGAGGTTGCTTATTTCTGATACCAAATACTGGACTTCAGTCTCTCTCTTCTCAAGTGCCAAAAATGTTAAAGTAGTAACAAAAGGGGACATCCAAGGCCTGCGGGAAAATGCTGATCCTGCCTCTCCAGCCCTTTTCTCCAAGCTGTCTTGCAAGAAGAAGCTTTATGCTGTCATGCTTATCTCACACGTGTGCTGCTGCTTCCACAACACCTTGTGCTGGAATAACTGGAGTGAGCCACGGAAAAAGAACTGTGCTAGATGGATTGGTTGTTGATCTGTGCATTCCACGTGGTCCCACGTAGCATAATACACTCTTCACTCCATTGCATGATGCTCCTCTTAGTCCACATTGATTTCATTTGACACCCTACTCCATTTAATCCATGATTTTACTTTCTCCTTTACTCCATATTCTACTTTTTCTCCAATGCAGCCTACAGCAAGGCCACTTGAGATTCTTGCTTTTTCTCTTCACAACAGATCCAGAGTAAGACCGTGGCACAGTGTGTGGAATACTACTACTCCTGGAAAAAAGAGCATCAACTTGCCAGCACTCTTGCTCAGGTGAGCGGCAAGAGAATTGAGACATGCCAGGAGGGTCAAGAAACTGGGAGAAGGGGACAAAACCTGCTGATGAGCCATGCCAGACGCCGCTTGGCCAGGATCACATCGTCCCATGCGCTGGGAAAAGCGCAGCAGATGCTGCCCAGGGCTTCATTGTGCTGCTGCCCTGAAATACGGAATCCTAAAAACATAACTTTGACCCAAGAAGGCAGCACTGCCACCAAAATGGCCTTTGACTCTCTACAGATTGCTTTCTCAAGGGCTGGCAGCCTCGCTGATTCCAATCCCACCCTTAATTCGCAACTGTTGCTAACATCAGCAATCCCAGCTAGGAGAAGCTCCTAGGAGAAGCTGCGCTCTTTCAGGGATCTTTTTTAGAATCCCAGCGTACTCCCCAAAAAGGAGCTGCGGGTGCTGTGGCTCCGCTAGGACTTTCCTTACCGGCAAACAGCCATTTGGTTCACAATGATAGAGAGAGAAGGAGAGGGAGCAGTATTATTTTGGGTAGTAGAAAATGGGGAAGAATGTGTCTTCACTAATTTGAATAAATTTAAATCCCATTCCCTAGACATTAGGGGAAGAAAACCAGAGAGAAATAGATATTAGGCAGAGAGGTAGGCAGATGTCAGGCAGAGAAAGAAATGTAGAACTATAGATAGCCACACACTTATCCTACCCCTTTGGACTTTAGAAAAGAGGAGGAGTATTTTCCTCCAAGCGCTGGCTTGGCAGCCCGCCACAGCCCACTGCCAAAGGCAGCCGTGTCCTCAGCTCTTCAGGGTTTGGAAGAATTTGCTTTGGCCGATAGAATTTTGTGCTGGGCGCTCTGATTTCCCGCTTCCTGAGAGGAAGGAAACATTGATAAGGATTCTTTGATTTCCAGGCTGTGGGCCAAGCAGAGAGGAGCAAAAGCCCCCCCAGAAAGGAGGATGGGGAGACAGGGAAGAGAAGCTGCAAGAGGGCTCGCAGCGCGGAGTGTCCCTGCTGCCAGCCGCGCCAGCCGCCCCACTCGGCGGGAGGCCCCTTTCCGTGCGGCCACTGCAAACGGTGCGCCACTTCCTCCTCTCTCTGCTCCAAGCTGCGCCTTTGGACTAAAACAGCCTGACCCTTTCCAAAGGCACCACAGGGCAAGCTGAGGGCACTTGCAGGATCGCCCCTCGCAGCCCTGGTCAAGGTTACAAACCCCCTTTTGCAACCCAAACGGCTCAGTTCAAAGCCGGCATTCCCAATGAAACCTTGCCTTGCCTCAACAGGATGCAGTTCACACAAGTAGAAATTTGGAATTTGATCACTGCCATCAAACCAAGCTTTGATTTCATCAAAAGCTCGGTTTGATGGTGCTGATCAAATTGAAACTAGGATGAAGCAAAAGGAGGAAGACATTTCAAGGAATTGAAAGCAGAAAGATCAGACTCATGGGGCTGATCCGTTTACAAATGCGGCACAGCCTGGAAAGACAGGCAGTCATACTAAAACGGAGATCTCCGTGCTTGCTTTAATGGTGTCTATCAAATTGACCATGGACGGTTTGTTCCCTGTCTTCCAGGCTGTTTGAAACCGTGAAGGAAAGGAACAAACACAGGAGAAGACACCGCCCACGGAAGGAAGCAGAGCCTCTCCGCAAGAAGAAAAGGCCAAATTAGACAAGCCTGCAGGTGTCCAGGGCTAGCAAGAGTTAGGCGTCAAGAGGACTAGATAGAAATAGGATTGGTTTTTAAGTCTTTAGGGTTGGTCATTCTTCTACTTAGTTTCCATGGTAGGAATCTCTCAATTTATTAGTTAAGATCCAGTAGTCATTTTGAAGATGTATTAGTAGTATTAGATTTAGCAGTAAATGTAAGAGGTTTTGTGTTCGCTATGCTCTGTCCTTGGTCATTTTGCCTTTGTTGAGACACAAGCTGTCTTTATCATTAAAACAAGGTTGGTTCTATTTTGTCTTTTGTCTTCATGAACTCACTCCAGAAATGTTCCTTCCATTTGCTTGGTGTTGCAAACATGGCACTTGCCCTGAGAGAAGAATCTGGGCACATGAATCCCTCTACAGGCCCTGCCCCTTGCTCAGCTGGCGGGACTTACAAAGGGGTGTCTCCATTACTGCCAATGAGATAACACTGGGACTTCGTCCTTTGATGCCTAAAAACCTCAGCTGGGAGTGGAAAGGGAGGCTTTGTTGAATTGGATCTAAATGAGTGGTCTTGTCTCACTACACTTTCTGGGATAAAAGCAGAGGCTTCAGTCCTTTTCTGTTGCCCAGCAACATAACTTTGTTTCATTTCGGGGGACAGATGGACTTGACCGCCTTCCAGGACGTCTCTAGCCTCTCCCATTCTACACAATTAATATCCACATGCACCACAAAGACATCAGGAGTTCAGGTTCACTTTCAAATTTCAAGGATTACGCTCCCTCTCTGGGCCTCCAGCAATCTCCTCAGCTAAAGCAGAGCGGGTGTGGTCACTACCCCCTCACTTCTCCCAGCTTGGCTATTTGCACCAAAGAAGAATCCAAGTCACTCTTTTATCTAGCCCGGCAAATGGCACTGCCTAGCAAGGCTTTGGTGGCAGGGGCTGGGCAGGATGGAGAGGGGGCCAGGGAGGGGGGAATTGCCAGGTTGCTTCTGGGAAGCTGATGGAAGCTTGCCCTTGTCTGATAGAGGCAGTGCAGGTGGGATCTGGAGCCTACAAAGTATCTGCACTGCAGTGGGCCTTGTTCCAGCTGCCCCCTCAGTTTGCTGGCGGCGCGGGTGGAACGTGCAGGCTGGCAAGGAAGCAAGATTTGCTTTTGCTTAACCTTAGGCAGGAAAGCAGCAAAAGTGGCTGGGCTTTGCCATATCTGGGCCCTAAGTATTAAAACAAACATCAAGACCATCGCTGTGCAAAAGTCATTCTGTCAGTGTTCCTTTCTTAGAGGAATCCCAGAGCATTAGAGACCAACATTCTCCCTTCTTCAAGGAAGGCAGCTGGAAGAATGACATAGAAATTTGGCACTACGTATTGACTACAAAAATGCTGGTGGACTGCCCCGCTCTGTGTCCCCATCAGTTCCCATGAAAAACATCCTATTTCTCCAAGTTTCAAGGAAGGAGTGTTGAGATGAGAGACCACCTCAGTAGCCCAAAGGAGGCAAAACATCAAGGCACATTACTGGGCACCAGTAGCACAAGTGAGCAAGGGGGCAGGAGGAATGCCTCCACTTGGAGAGAAAGCTTTGGAGCTGGTCCTCCACTCAACGACTTGCAACCTCTAGCTCCTCTCAGAGCCGGAGGAGAGCCAGCGGCGGCAGTCCCTCTGGTTCTCTGGGGCAGGAGATGTGGTCTGGGCCCTTGGACAGAGCCAGGCTCCTGCGCACGTTCAGCTGCAGGCACCTGACAGAGAAGCACAGAGAAGACCCAGAGCTGGCCCTGCACTGCTTTTGCCCGTCTCATCAGAGGACTGATGAGAAGCAGTGGGAAGGCTCTCAGAGCAAACTTGCAGCAGAAGAAGCAAAAGGGTCAAAGGTGGCCCATCCCTGTTCCTGTGCCCTGGGTCCCCGGGGGTTCTGCATGGAATGTTGCCCGTAGCAACTGTCCTTGTCTCCTACTCCTGCGGCCGTTGGTGGAACACTGGTGGACCAGCGGTGGAGCAGCAGCTGCAGGATCTGCTCCTGGGCTCTCCCTGACCAGCCACCTTCTGGCACCACTCGGCGCCAGACCTGGCCTCTGGATCGACACCCTCGTCTCCTCGTCTGCCGCCAGGCATCCGCACAGCACTTGGGCACTGTCAAAGGTAAGAAAGTCCCCGTTTGCCCTCCAAGCACTAACAGAAGTGCAGGAGGCTCCAGCTGGCTCTTCCACCAGCCACTACAGACAGGCTGTGGGCTCGCTTTCCCCAGACCAGGTTCCGCATGAAGGCGGGCTCCAGCTTCTCCAGGAATAATGCTGCCTCCAGGGAAAACACAGATCTTTCCATAGAGGATGTAGAGATCTGCAAGTCACGGCGCGCTTGCAGATTCTCGTCCACTGATGACCCGATTCAAAGTTCTTGGCACCCATTTCACTCCCAAAACTGAGTTGTGCTGACCCCAAAACAAATTGGTCATTCCTTAGCAGTTCAGGGCTTCACTGTCAACAAATCCTCTTACGCCCTGACCCTGCTGGCATCTCCTCCAAAGCTTCAGAAACCAGAATGATGGCACTTCTCCTCTGTCAGGGCTTCTCCTTCAATACTGGCTTTCATCTTCAAAAATGATCTCTTCTCCGCAATACTTACAGATTTACATACTTACAACACTTACAGACACATTCTATTTCAATATCTTTAAAGAGATTTGGTTTTTGGATCTCGTTGTGATAGAGATGTTGGGGGTAGATTTGTCTGTGTTTTTCAATGTCCGTAAGGCTGTTTCTGCCTCATGGTCAGAGGCAGCCATGAAATGCCGTCTTGAGTGGTCCTGGTGAAGAGCACAGTCACAGTATCACAGAACTTTCTGGGCTGGAAGGGATTCTCCAAATCATCTAGCCCACATCCTGGGCCTGCCCAGGAAAGCCTCAAGAATCACACCCCGGGTCCAAGGGCAGTGTCCAAACACTTTTGGAGCTCTGTCAGGCTTGCTGCTGTCACCCCTTCCCTGGGGAGGCTGTTCCAGTGCCCAATCACCCTCTGGGTGAGGAGCATTTTCCTCAGATCCGACCAAAGCCTGCCCTGGCACATCTTCCCTGCCATTCTCTTGGGTCTTCTCCCTGGCCCCAAGACTGAAGAGAGTGGTGCATGCCCTTCTGCTTCCCCTCTTGAGCAAGCTGCAGGCTGCTAGAGCTCCAGCCTCCGGAATTCCAAGTGAAAAACCCAGCAATGGCACCAAACTGAGGGGAGCTGGGACAGAGGAGCTTGTGCTTGGCAATGATGAGGATGAGAAGGAAGGCTACCCACACATCTCGGCAGAAGGATTGTTATCCGGAGCATTGTTTGGATCTCTTTCAGGTGCAAAGGAGGGGCACAATGAAGAGGAAAGCAAGAGCCAAGAGTCAGCCGTGAGTTTTGGCACAGGGTTAAAGGACAGCAAGCTTGAGGAGAACTGCTGTTTGGCAGAGAGGAGAACTGCTGTTTCAGAGTCAGGGTGGGATTGGTGCAAGGCTTTGGGTCCACGGGCGCTGTCTCTTGACCGCTTGCCTTTCTTACGTCCACCTCCCTCTTCCTTTAGACACATCAATGTTGGCAGTGACTTTCAGGCCGAGCTCCCAGAGCTGCAGACCACACCACCAAGTGAGGATGAAGAGCCTGCAACCCTGGTCTGGAAGCCCTGGGGGGAAGATGACTCTGACATGGAAAAACCTGACCGAGGTAGCTCTCCAGCTTTTCTTCCACCCCTGAGATACGTGCCTGTGTGTAAGGCTGTTTTTTGGGTAAAAAGGCAGCTGTTTGCAGGCTCTGCTTCTCTCCTTCTCTCGCCCATCTTCCCAGGTGGAAGTGTTAGAGGCAAGGAGAACGCTCTGCGCTTGTAGCAGAGCAGGAAAAAGAGCAAGCGTCCTGCTCTCCAAATTGGCCAGGGGCATTTGCCACTGGAAGGGGGGAGATTGGCCCCCATTTCTTATTACAAAAGCTGCTTTGAAAGCAGAGCCAGCACTGCGCGGGCCCTTGGTTCAGCTGCCCCTGTCGTTGCTCTCCTTTCCATGCTCCCCAAGCTGCTGTCTGTAGCTCCCGTGCTTTCCTTCTGCCTTGGATGGCAACCTTTGGCCCTTCTCGGCTCAAGCCTGCCTTTTGGCGGCTCTCTGTTGTGCTTGCAGTAAGAGAACTGTTGGACATGGCCAGCTCCCGTGGCATTGCCGGGCCAGCAGCTAACCTGGAACTCGCCCTGCACTGCCTGCACCAGGCCCGCGGCAGCGTTCCGGTAAGAAGCGGCTGTTTGGGGGCAGAGAAGAGTGGGCAGGGAATTCGGAGGGCCCGGGCACTGGGACAGCCTTTCCTGGCTGCTCTTTGAAGAGGGCACTTAACAGCAAGGCCAGAGCACTTGCTGCCTGCTGTGTCTCCTCCAGCTGTGCCAGGGCTGAGCCCAAATGGCTCGAGCAGGAACAATATCTCTCCTGGAGGCAGCGGCGGGGAGGCTCCTGCAGCCTGCTGCCTTGTAAATTGCCTGGAGATCTGTGTTCTCTAAGGCATTTGGAGGGGAGATTCCCAGAAGCCTCAGTGAGCTGAGGCAATTCTGGGTGCAGGAGCAGCAAAATCACAGAGCTGCTGAGCCAAATGCCGCTCTTGGGGACCAGGATCAAAGAGCTGGGCAGCCAAAGTGAGGGACTGTGAGCAAATGACAATGTTTGGCCCATGTGGGAGCCAGTTGCCGCAATCCCTAAGGAGGCAAAGTAGGTGAAAGGCAGCATTTATGGTTTTGGGTTTCTGTTTATTGTTGTGGGGCAGCTAAAGCCTTTTTCCCCTTGGATCTTGCAGGAGGCTCTGGAGATGCTGCTCTCGGGGGGGCCTAAAACACCTCAAGGCCATCCCTTGGCTGATTATCATTACGCAGGTAACCAAAGCAGAGCTTCTTCCTTCACTGGCAGATGCTGCCGGCCCCTTAACTGCTGTGTCAGCCATTTCTGCTTAAACAAATTGTGCTGAACAGCCGCACAAGGTCTGGTCTTCTCCGGGGGCTGGGAAAGCACCAGCAGCTCCTCTTTCAGCTTCACTTGTTTTCCATGCCTTTTCCCTGGGGAATGCCTGCCCTTCTCCTTCTGAGGGAGCAGACATGTGCACGGGTGAACGATGGCTGGCGCCGATTTTGTTTGGGCAGCCAGTGGGATCTACTTCAAGTGGATGGAGGCTTCAATTTACCTGCTGCTTTTTATGGCCAGGCTCTGATAGATGGACACCTGAGGAGAAGGAGTCCTTCCAAAAGGCTTTCCACACCTACGGCAAGGATTTTCATCTCATCCAGAAGCAGGTAAAGCCATAGCACCTTCTTTACCCTAGCAGACCATCAGAAGGAAAGGTTGCTTATTTCTGATACCAAATACTGGACTTCAGTCTCTCTCTTCTCAAGTGCCAAAAATGTTAAAGTAGTAACAAAAGGGGACATCCAAGGCCTGCGGGAAAATGCTGATCCTGCCTCTCCAGCCCTTTTCTCCAAGCTGTCTTGCAAGAAGAAGCTTTATGCTGTCAGGCTTATCTCACACGTGTGCTGCTGCTTCCACAACACCTTGTGCTGGAATAACTGGAGTGAGCCACGGAAAAAGAACTGTGCTAGATGGATTGGTTGTTGATCTGTGCATTCCACGTGGTCCCACGTAGCATAATACACTCTTCACTCCATTGCATGATGCTCCTCTTAGTCCACATTGATTTCATTTGACACCCTACTCCATTTAATCCATGATTTTACTTTCTCCTTTACTCCATATTCTACTTTTTCTCCAATGCAGCCTACAGCAAGGCCACTTGAGATTCTTGCTTTTTCTCTTCACAACAGATCCAGAGTAAGACCGTGGCACAGTGTGTGGAATACTACTACTCCTGGAAAAAAGAGCATCAATTTGCCAGCACTCTTGCTCAGGTGAGCGGCAAGAGAATTGAGACATGCCAGGAGGGTCAAGAAACTGGGAGAAGGGGACAAAACCTGCTGATGAGCCATGCCAGACGCCGCTTGGCCAGGATCACATCGTCCCATGCGCTGGGAAAAGCGCAGCAGATGCTGCCCAAGGCTTCATTGTGCTGCTGCCCTGAAATACGGAATCCTAAAAACATAACTTTGACCCGAGAAGGCAGCACCGCCACCCAAATGGCCTTTGACTCTCTACAGATTGCTTTCTCAAGGGCTGGCAGCCTCGCTGATTCCAATCCCACCCTTAATTCGCAACTGTTGCTAACATCAGCAATCCCAGCTGCCTCCTAGGAGAAGCTGCGCTCTTTCAGGGATCTTTTTTAGAATCCCAGCGTACTCCCCAAAAAGGAGCTGCGGGTGCTGTGGCTCCGCTAGGACTTTCCTTACCGGCAAACAGCCATTTGGTTCACAATGATAGAGAGAGAAGGAGAGGGAGCAGTATTATTTTGGGTAGTAGAAAATGGGGAAGAATGTGTCTTCACTAATTTGAATAAATTTAAATCCCATTCCCTAGACATTAGGGGAAGAAAACCAGAGAGAAATAGATATTAGGCAGAGAGGTAGGCAGATGTCAGGCAGAGAAAGAAATGTAGAACTATAGATAGCCACACACTTATCCTACCCCTTTGGACTTTAGAAAAGAGGAGGAGTATTTTCCTCCAAGCACTGGCTTGGCAGCCTGCCACAGCCCACTGCCAGATAAAGGCAGCCGTGTCCTCAGCTCTTCAGGGTTTGGAAGAATTTGCTTTGGCCGATAGAATTTTGTGCTGGGCGCTCTGATTTCCCGCTTCCTGAGAGGAAGGAAACATTGATAAGGATTCTTTGATTTCCAGGCTGTGGGCCAAGCAGAGAGGAGCAAAAGCCCCCCCAGAAAGGAGGATGGGGAGACAGGGAAGAGAAGCCGCAAGAGGGCTCGCAGCGCGGAGTGTCCCTGCTGCCAGCCGCGCCAGCCGCCCCACTCGGCGGGAGGCCCCTTTCCGTGCGGCCAGTGCAAACGGTGCGCCACTTCCTCCTCTCTCTGCTCCAAGCTGCGCCTTTGGACTAAAACAGCCTGACCCTTTTCAAAGGCACCACAGGGCAAGCTGAGGGCACTTGCAGGATCGCCCCTCGCAGCCCTGGTCAAGGTTACAAACCCCCTTTTGCAACCCAAACGGCTCAGTTCAAAGCCGGCATTCCCAATGAAACCTTGCCTTGCCTCAACAGGATGCAGTTCACACAAGTAGAAATTTGGAATTTGATCACTGCCATCAAACCAAGCTTTGATTTCATCAAAAGCTCGGTTTGATGGTGCTGATCAAATTGAAACTAGGATGAAGCAAAAGGAGGAAGACATTTCAAGGAATTGAAAGCAGAAAGATCAGACTCATGGGGCTGATCCGTTTACAAATGCGGCACAGCCTGGAAAGACAGGCAGTCATACTAAAACGGAGATCTCCGTGCTTGCTTTAATGGTGTCTATCAAATTGACCATGGACGGTTTGTTCCCTGTCTTCCAGGGTGTTTGAAAGCATGAAGGAAAGGAACAAACACAGGAGAAGACACCGCCCACGGAAGGAAGCAGAGCCTCTCCGCAAGAAGAAAAGGCCAAATTAGACAAGCCTGCAGGTGTCCAGGGCTAGCAAGAGTTAGGCGTCAAGAGGACTAGATAGAAATAGGATTGGTTTTTAAGTCTTTAGGGTTGGTCATTCTTCTACTTAGTTTCCATGGTAGGAATCTCTCAATTTATTAGTTAAGATTCAGTAGTCATTTTGAAGATGTATTAGTAGTATTAGATTTAGCAGTAAATGTAAGAGGTTTTGTGTTCGCTATGCTCTGTCCTTGGTCTTTTTGCCTTAGTTGAGACACAAGCTGTCTTTATCATTAAAACAAGGTTGGTTCTATTTTGTCTTTTGTCTTCATGAACTCACTCCAGAAATGTTCCTTCCATTTGCTTGGTGTTGCAAACATGGCACTTGCCCTGAGAGAAGAATCTGGGCACATGAATCCCCCTACAGGCCCTGCCCCTTGCTCAGCTGGCAGGACTTACAAAGGGGTGTCTCCATTACTGCCAATGAGATAACACTGGGACTTCGTCCTTTGATGCCTAAAAACCTCAGCTGGGAGTGGAAAGGGAGGCTTTGTTGAATTGGATCTAAATGAGTGGTCTTGTCTCACTACACTTTCTGGGATAAAAGCAGAGGCTTCAGTCCTTTTCTGTTGCCCAGCAACATAACTTTGTTTCATTTCGGGGGACAGATGGACTTGACCGCCTTCCAGGACGTCTCTAGCCTCTCCCATTCTACACAATGAATATCCACATGCACCACAAAGACATCAGGAGTTCAGGTTCACTTTCAAATTTCAAGGATTACGCTCCCTCTCTGGGCCTCCAGCAATCTCCTCAGCTAAAGCAGAGCGGGTGTGGTCACTACCCCCTCACTTCTCCCAGCTTGGCTATTTGCACCAAAGAAGAATCTAAGTCACTCTTTTATCTAGCCCGGCAAATGGCACTGCCTAGCTAGGCTTTGGTGGCAGGGGCTGGGCAGGATGGAGAGGGGGCCAGGGAGGGGGGAATTGCCAGGTTGCTTCTGGGAAGCTGATGGAAGCTTGCCCTTGTCTGATAGAGGCAGTGCAGGTGGGATCTGGAGCATACAAAGTATCTGCACTGCGGTGGGCCTTGTTCCAGCTGCCCCCTCAGTTTGCTGGCGGCGCGGGTGGAACGTGCAGGCTGGCAAGGAAGCAAGATTTGCTTTTGCTTAACCTTAGGCAGGAAAGCAGCAAAAGTGGCTGGGCTTTGCCATATCTGGGCCCTAAGTATTAAAACAAACATCAAGACCATCGCTGTGCAAAAGTCATTCTGTCAGTGTTCCTTTCTTAGAGGAATCCCAGAGCATTAGAGACCAACATTCTCCCTTCTTCAAGGAAGGCAGCTGGAAGAATGACATAGGAATTTGGCACTACGTATTGACTACAAAAATGCTGGTGGACTGCCCCGCTCTGTGTGTCCCCATCAGTTCCCATGAAAAACATCCTATTTCTCCAAGTTTCAAGGAAGGAGTGTTGAGATGAGAGACCACCTCAGTAGCCCAAAGGAGGCAAAACATCAAGGCACATTACTGGGCACCAGTAGCACAAGTGAGCAAGGGGGCAGGAGGAATGCCTCCACTTGGAGAGAAAGCTTTGGAGCTGGTTCTCCACTCAACGACTTGCAACCTCTAGCTCCTCTCAGAGCCGGAGGAGAGCCAGCGGCGGCAGTCCCTCTGGTTCTCTGGGGCAGGAGATGTGGTCTGGGCCCTTGGACAGAGCCAGGCTCCTGCGCACGTTCAGCTGCAGGCACCTGACAGAGAAGCACAGAGAAGACCCAGAGCTGGCCCTGCACTGCTTTTGCCCGTCTCATCAGAGGACTGATGAGAAGCAGTGGGAAGGCTCTCAGAGCAAACTTGCAGCAGAAGAAGCAAAAGGGGCAAAGGTGGCCCATCCCTGTTCCTGTGCCCTGGGTCCCCGGGGGTTCTGCATGGAATGTTGCCCGTAGCAACTGTCGTTGTCTCCTACTCCTGCGGCCGTTGGTGGAACACTGGTGGACCAGCGGTGGAGCAGCAGCTGCAGGATCTGCTCCTGGGCTCTCCCTGACCAGCCACCTTCTGGCACCACTCGGCGCCAGACCTGGCCTCTGGATCGACACCCTCGTCTCCTCGTCTGCTGCCAGGCATCCGCACAGCACTTGGGCACTGTCAAAGGTAAGAAAGTCCCCGTTTGCCCTCCAAGCACTAACAGAAGTGCAGGAGGCTCCAGCTGGCTCTTCCACCAGCCACTACAGACAGGCTGTGGGCTCGCTTTCCCCAGACCAGGTTCCGCATGAAGGCGGGCTCCAGCTTCTCCAGGAATAATGCTGCCTCCAGGGAAAACACAGACCTTTCCATAGAGGATGTAGAGATCTGCAAGTCACGGCGCGCTTGCAGATTCTCGTCCACTGATGACCCGATTCAAAGTTCTTGGCACCCATTTCACTCCCAAAACTGAGTTGTGCTGACCCCAAAACAAATTGGTCATTCCTTAGCAGTTCAGGGCTTCACTGTCAACAAATCCTCTTACGCCCTGACCCTGCTGGCATCTCCTCCAAAGCTTCAGAAACCAGAATGATGGCACTTCTCCTCTGTCAGGGCTTCTCCTTCAATACTGGCTTTCATCTTCAAAAATGATCTCTTCTCCGCAATACTTACAGACTTACATACTTACAACACTTACAGACACATTCTATTTCAATATCTTTAAAGAGATTTGGTTTTTGGATCTCGTTGTGATAGAGATGTTGGGGGTAGATTTGTCTGTGTTTTTCAATGTCCGTAAGGCTGTTTCTGCCTCATGGTCAGAGGCAGCCATGAAATGCCGTCTTGAGTGGTCCTGGTGAAGAGCACAGTCACAGTATCACAGAACTTTCTGGGCTGGAAGGGATTCTCCAAATCATCTAGCCCACATCCTGGGCCTGCCCAGGAAAGCCTCAAGAATCACACCCCGGGCCCAAGGGCAGTGTCCAAACACTTTTGGAGCTCTGTCAGGCTTGCTGCTGTCACCCCTTCCCTGGGGAGGCTGTTCCAGTGCCCAATCACCCTCTGGGTGAGGAGCATTTTCCTCAGATCCGACCAAAGCCTGCCCTGGCACATCTTCCCTGCCATTCTCTTGGGTCTTCTCCCTGGCCCCAAGACTGAAGAGAGTGGTGCATGCCCTTCTGCTTCCCCTCTTGAGCAAGCTGCAGGCTGCTAGAGCTCCAGCCTCCGGAATTCCAAGTGAAAAACCCAGCAATGGCACCAAACTGAGGGGAGCTGGGACAGAGGAGCTTGTGCTTGGCAATGATGAGGATGAGAAGGAAGGCTACCCACACATCTCGGCAGAAGGATTGTTATCCGGAGCATTGTTTGGATCTCTTTCAGGTGCCAAGGAGGGGCACAATGAAGAGGAAAGCAAGAGCCAAGAGTCAGCCGTGAGTTTTGGCACAGGGTTAAAGGACAGCAAGCTTGAGGAGAACTGCTGTTTGGCAGAGAGGAGAACTGCTGTTTCAGAGTCAGGGTGGGATTGGTGCAAGGCTTTGGGTCCACGGGCGCTGTCTCTTGACCGCTTGCCTTTCTTACGTCCACCTCCCTCTTCCTTTAGACACATCAATGTTGGCAGTGACTTTCAGGCCGAGCTCCCAGAGCTGCAGACCACACCACCAAGTGAGGATGAAGAGCCTGCAACCCTGGTCTGGAAGCCCTGGGGGGAAGATGACTCTGACATGGAAAAACCTGACAGAGGTAGCTCTCCAGCTTTTCTTCCACCCCTCAGATACGTGCCTGTGTGTAAGGCTGTTTTTTGGGTAAAAAGGCAGCTGTTTGCAGGTTCTGCTTCTCTCCTTCTCCTGCCCATCTTCCCACGCGGAAGTGTTAGAGGCAAGGAGAACGCTCTGCTCTTGTAGCAGAGCAGGAAAAAGAGCAAGCGTCCTGCTCTCCAAATTGGCCAGGGGCATTTGCCACTGGAAGGGGGGAGGTTGGCCCCCATTTCTTATTACAAAAGCTGCTTTGAAAACAGAGCCAGCACTGCGCGGGCCCTTGGTTCAGCTGCCCCTGTCGTTGCTCTCCTTTCCATGCTCCCCAAGCTGCTGTCTGTAGCTCCCGTGCTTTCCTTCTGCCTTGGATGGCAACCTTTGGCCCTTCTCGGCTCAAGCCTGCCTTTTGGCGGCTCTCTGTTGTGCTTGCAGTAAGAGAACTGTTGGACATGGCCAGCTCCCGTGGCATTGCCGGGCCAGCAGCTAACCTGGAGCTCGCCCTGCACTGCCTGCACCAGGCCCGCGGCAGCGTTCCGGTAAGAAGCGGCTGTTTGGGGGCAGAGAAGAGTGGGCAGGGAATTCGGAGGGCCCGGGCACTGGGACAGCCTTTCCTGGCTGCTCTTTGAAGAGGGCACTTAACAGCAAGGCCAGAGCACTTGCTGCCTGCTGTGTCTCCTCCAGCTGTGCCAGGGCTGAGCCCAAATGGCTCGAGCAGGAACAATATCTCTCCTGGAGGCAGCGGCGGGGAGGCTCCTGCAGCCTGCTGCCTTGTAAATTGCCTGGAGATCTGTGTTCTCTAAGGCATTTGGAGGGGAGATTCCCAGAAGCCTCAGTGAGCTGAGGCAATTCTGGGTGCAGGAGCAGCAAAATCACAGAGCTGCTGAGCCAAATGCCGCTCTTGGGGACCAGGATCAAAGAGCTGGGCAGCCAAAGCGAGGGACTGTGAGCAAATCACAATTTTTGGCCCATGTGGGAGCCAGTTGCCGCAATCCCTAAGGAGGCAAAGTAGGTGAAAGGCAGCATTTATGGTTTTGGGTTTCTGTTTATTGTTGTGGGGCAGCTAAAGCCTTTTTCCCCTTGGATCTTGCAGGAGGCTCTGGAGATGCTGCTCTCGGGGGGGCCTAAAACACCTCAAGGCCATCCCTTGGCTGATTATCATTACGCAGGTAACCAAAGCAGAGCTCCTTCCTTCACTGGCAGATGCTGCCGGCCCCTTAACTGCTGTGTCGGCCATTTCCGCTTAAACAAATTGTGCTGAACACCCGCACAAGGTCTGGTCTTCTCCGGGGGCTGGGAAAGCACCAGCAGCTCCTCTTTCAGCTTCACTTGTTTTCCATGCCTTTTCCCTGGGGAATGCCTGCCCTTCTCCTTCTGAGGGAGCAGACATGTGCACGGGTGAACGATGGCTGGCGCCGATTTTGTTTGGGCAGCCAGTGGGATCTACTTCAAGTGGATGGAGGCTTCAATTTACCTGCTGCTTTTTATGGCCAGGCTCTGATAGATGGACACCTGAGGAGAAGGAGTCCTTCCAAAAGGCTTTCCACACCTACGGCAAGGATTTTCATCTCATCCAGAAGCAGGTAAAGCCATAGCACCTTCTTTACCCTAGCAGACCATCAGAAGGAAAGGTTGCTTATTTCTGATACCAAATACTGGACTTCAGTCTCTCTCTTCTCAAGTGCCAAAAATGTTAAAGTAGTAACAAAAGGGGACATCCAAGGCCTGCGGGAAAATGCTGATCCTGCCTCTCCAGCCCTTTTCTCCAAGCTGTCTTGCAAGAAGAAGCTTTATGCTGTCAGGCTTATCTCACACGTGTGCTGCTGCTTCCACAACACCTTGTGCTGGAATAACTGGAGTGAGCCACGGAAAAAGAACTGTGCTAGATGGATTGGTTGTTGATCTGTGCATTCCACGTGGTCCCACGTAGCATAATACACTCTTCACTCCATTGCATGATGCTCCTCTTAGTCCACATTGATTTCATTTGACACCCTACTCCATTTAATCCATGATTTTACTTTCTCCTTTACTCCATATTCTACTTTTTCTCCAATGCAGCCTACAGCAAGGCCACTTGAGATTCTTGCTTTTTCTCTTCACAACAGATCCAGAGTAAGACCGTGGCACAGTGTGTGGAATACTACTACTCCTGGAAAAAAGAGCATCAATTTGCCAGCACTCTTGCTCAGGTGAGCGGCAAGAGAATTGAGACATGCCAGGAGGGTCAAGAAACTGGGAGAAGGGGACAAAACCTGCTGATGAGCCATGCCAGACGCCGCTTGGCCAGGATCACATCGTCCCATGCGCTGGGAAAAGCGCAGCAGATGCTGCCCAAGGCTTCATTGTGCTGCTGCCCTGAAATACGGAATCCTAAAAACATAACTTTGACCCGAGAAGGCAGCACCGCCACCCAAATGGCCTTTGACTCTCTACAGATTGCTTTCTCAAGGGCTGGCAGCCTCGCTGATTCCAATCCCACCCTTAATTCGCAACTGTTGCTAACATCAGCAATCCCAGCTGCCTCCTAGGAGAAGCTGCGCTCTTTCAGGGATCTTTTTTAGAATCCCAGCGTACTCCCCAAAAAGGAGCTGCGGGTGCTGTGGCTCCGCTAGGACTTTCCTTACCGGCAAACAGCCATTTGGTTCACAATGATAGAGAGAGAAGGAGAGGGAGCAGTATTATTTTGGGTAGTAGAAAATGGGGAAGAATGTGTCTTCACTAATTTGAATAAATTTAAATCCCATTCCCTAGACATTAGGGGAAGAAAACCAGAGAGAAATAGATATTAGGCAGAGAGGTAGGCAGATGTCAGGCAGAGAAAGAAATGTAGAACTATAGATAGCCACACACTTATCCTACCCCTTTGGACTTTAGAAAAGAGGAGGAGTATTTTCCTCCAAGCACTGGCTTGGCAGCCTGCCACAGCCCACTGCCAGATAAAGGCAGCCGTGTCCTCAGCTCTTCAGGGTTTGGAAGAATTTGCTTTGGCCGATAGAATTTTGTGCTGGGCGCTCTGATTTCCCGCTTCCTGAGAGGAAGGAAACATTGATAAGGATTCTTTGATTTCCAGGCTGTGGGCCAAGCAGAGAGGAGCAAAAGCCCCCCCAGAAAGGAGGATGGGGAGACAGGGAAGAGAAGCCGCAAGAGGGCTCGCAGCGCGGAGTGTCCCTGCTGCCAGCCGCGCCAACCGCCCCACTCGGCGGGAGGCCCCTTTCCGTGCGGCCAGTGCAAACGGTGCGCCACTTCCTCCTCTCTCTGCTCCAAGCTGCGCCTTTGGACTAAAACAGCCTGACCCTTTTCAAAGGCACCACAGGGCAAGCTGAGGGCACTTGCAGGATCGCCCCTCGCAGCCCTGGTCAAGGTTACAAACCCCCTTTTGCAACCCAAACGGCTCAGTTCAAAGCCGGCATTCCCAATGAAACCTTGCCTTGCCTCAACAGGATGCAGTTCACACAAGTAGAAATTTGGAATTTGATCACTGCCATCAAACCAAGCTTTGATTTCATCAAAAGCTCGGTTTGATGGTGCTGATCAAATTGAAACTAGGATGAAGCAAAAGGAGGAAGACATTTCAAGGAATTGAAAGCAGAAAGATCAGACTCATGGGGCTGATCCGTTTACAAATGCGGCACAGCCTGGAAAGACAGGCAGTCATACTAAAACGGAGATCTCCGTGCTTGCTTTAATGGTGTCTATCAAATTGACCATGGACGGTTTGTTCCCTGTCTTCCAGGCTGTTTGAAACCGTGAAGGAAAGGAACAAACACAGGAGAAGACACCGCCCACGGAAGGAAGCAGAGCCTCTCCGCAAGAAGAAAAGGCCAAATTAGACAAGCCTGCAGGTGTCCAGGGCTAGCAAGAGTTAGGCGTCAAGAGGACTAGATAGAAATAGGATTGGTTTTTAAGTCTTTAGGGTTGGTCATTCTTCTACTTAGTTTCCATGGTAGGAATCTCTCAATTTATTAGTTAAGATTCAGTAGTCATTTTGAAGATGTATTAGTAGTATTAGATTTAGCAGTAAATGTAAGAGGTTTTGTGTTCGCTATGCTCTGTCCTTGGTCTTTTTGCCTTAGTTGAGACACAAGCTGTCTTTATCATTAAAACAAGGTTGGTTCTATTTTGTCTTTTGTCTTCATGAACTCACTCCAGAAATGTTCCTTCCATTTGCTTGGTGTTGCAAACATGGCACTTGCCCTGAGAGAAGAATCTGGGCACATGAATCCCCCTACAGGCCCTGCCCCTTGCTCAGCTGGCAGGACTTACAAAGGGGTGTCTCCATTACTGCCAATGAGATAACACTGGGACTTCGTCCTTTGATGCCTAAAAACCTCAGCTGGGAGTGGAAAGGGAGGCTTTGTTGAATTGGATCTAAATGAGTGGTCTTGTCTCACTACACTTTCTGGGATAAAAGCAGAGGCTTCAGTCCTTTTCTGTTGCCCAGCAACATAACTTTGTTTCATTTCGGGGGACAGATGGACTTGACCGCCTTCCAGGACGTCTCTAGCCTCTCCCATTCTACACAATGAATATCCACATGCACCACAAAGACATCAGGAGTTCAGGTTCACTTTCAAATTTCAAGGATTACGCTCCCTCTCTGGGCCTCCAGCAATCTCCTCAGCTAAAGCAGAGCGGGTGTGGTCACTACCCCCTCACTTCTCCCAGCTTGGCTATTTGCACCAAAGAAGAATCTAAGTCACTCTTTTATCTAGCCCGGCAAATGGCACTGCCTAGCTAGGCTTTGGTGGCAGGGGCTGGGCAGGATGGAGAGGGGGCCAGGGAGGGGGGAATTGCCAGGTTGCTTCTGGGAAGCTGATGGAAGCTTGCCCTTGTCTGATAGAGGCAGTGCAGGTGGGATCTGGAGCATACAAAGTATCTGCACTGCGGTGGGCCTTGTTCCAGCTGCCCCCTCAGTTTGCTGGCGGCGCGGGTGGAACGTGCAGGCTGGCAAGGAAGCAAGATTTGCTTTTGCTTAACCTTAGGCAGGAAAGCAGCAAAAGTGGCTGGGCTTTGCCATATCTGGGCCCTAAGTATTAAAACAAACATCAAGACCATCGCTGTGCAAAAGTCATTCTGTCAGTGTTCCTTTCTTAGAGGAATCCCAGAGCATTAGAGACCAACATTCTCCCTTCTTCAAGGAAGGCAGCTGGAAGAATGACATAGGAATTTGGCACTACGTATTGACTACAAAAATGCTGGTGGACTGCCCCGCTCTGTGTGTCCCCATCAGTTCCCATGAAAAACATCCTATTTCTCCAAGTTTCAAGGAAGGAGTGTTGAGATGAGAGACCACCTCAGTAGCCCAAAGGAGGCAAAACATCAAGGCACATTACTGGGCACCAGTAGCACAAGTGAGCAAGGGGGCAGGAGGAATGCCTCCACTTGGAGAGAAAGCTTTGGAGCTGGTTCTCCACTCAACGACTTGCAACCTCTAGCTCCTCTCAGAGCCGGAGGAGAGCCAGCGGCGGCAGTCCCTCTGGTTCTCTGGGGCAGGAGATGTGGTCTGGGCCCTTGGACAGAGCCAGGCTCCTGCGCACGTTCAGCTGCAGGCACCTGACAGAGAAGCACAGAGAAGACCCAGAGCTGGCCCTGCACTGCTTTTGCCCGTCTCATCAGAGGACTGATGAGAAGCAGTGGGAAGGCTCTCAGAGCAAACTTGCAGCAGAAGAAGCAAAAGGGGCAAAGGTGGCCCATCCCTGTTCCTGTGCCCTGGGTCCCCGGGGGTTCTGCATGGAATGTTGCCCGTAGCAACTGTCCTTGTCTCCTACTCCTGCGGCCGTTGGTGGAACACTGGTGGACCAGCGGTGGAGCAGCAGCTGCAGGATCTGCTCCTGGGCTCTCCCTGACCAGCCACCTTCTGGCACCACTCGGCGCCAGACCTGGCCTCTGGATCGACACCCTCGTCTCCTCGTCTGCCGCCAGGCATCCGCACAGCACTTGGGCACTGTCAAAGGTAAGAAAGTCCCCGTTTGCCCTCCAAGCACTAACAGAAGTGCAGGAGGCTCCAGCTGGCTCTTCCACCAGCCACTACAGACAGGCTGTGGGCTCGCTTTCCCCAGACCAGGTTCCGCATGAAGGCGGGCTCCAGCTTCTCCAGGAATAATGCTGCCTCCAGGGAAAACACAGACCTTTCCATAGAGGATGTAGAGATCTGCAAGTCACGGCGCGCTTGCAGATTCTCGTCCACTGATGACCCGATTCAAAGTTCTTGGCACCCATTTCACTCCCAAAACTGAGTTGTGCTGACCCCAAAACAAATTGGTCATTCCTTAGCAGTTCAGGGCTTCACTGTCAACAAATCCTCTTACGCCCTGACCCTGCTGGCATCTCCTCCAAAGCTTCAGAAACCAGAATGATGGCACTTCTCCTCTGTCAGGGCTTCTCCTTCAATACTGGCTTTCATCTTCAAAAATGATCTCTTCTCCGCAATACTTACAGACTTACATACTTACAACACTTACAGACACATTCTATTTCAATATCTTTAAAGAGATTTGGTTTTTGGATCTCGTTGTGATAGAGATGTTGGGGGTAGATTTGTCTGTGTTTTTCAATGTCCGTAAGGCTGTTTCTGCCTCATGGTCAGAGGCAGCCATGAAATGCCGTCTTGAGTGGTCCTGGTGAAGAGCACAGTCACAGTATCACAGAACTTTCTGGGCTGGAAGGGATTCTCCAAATCATCTAGCCCACATCCTGGGCCTGCCCAGGAAAGCCTCAAGAATCACACCCCGGGCCCAAGGGCAGTGTCCAAACACTTTTGGAGCTCTGTCAGGCTTGCTGCTGTCACCCCTTCCCTGGGGAGGCTGTTCCAGTGCCCAATCACCCTCTGGGTGAGGAGCATTTTCCTCAGATCCGACCAAAGCCTGCCCTGGCACATCTTCCCTGCCATTCTCTTGGGTCTTCTCCCTGGCCCCAAGACTGAAGAGAGTGGTGCATGCCCTTCTGCTTCCCCTCTTGAGCAAGCTGCAGGCTGCTAGAGCTCCAGCCTCCGGAATTCCAAGTGAAAAACCCAGCAATGGCACCAAACTGAGGGGAGCTGGGACAGAGGAGCTTGTGCTTGGCAATGATGAGGATGAGAAGGAAGGCTACCCACACATCTCGGCAGAAGGATTGTTATCCGGAGCATTGTTTGGATCTCTTTCAGGTGCCAAGGAGGGGCACAATGAAGAGGAAAGCAAGAGCCAAGAGTCAGCCGTGAGTTTTGGCACAGGGTTAAAGGACAGCAAGCTTGAGGAGAACTGCTGTTTGGCAGAGAGGAGAACTGCTGTTTCAGAGTCAGGGTGGGATTGGTGCAAGGCTTTGGGTCCACGGGCGCTGTCTCTTGACCGCTTGCCTTTCTTACGTCCACCTCCCTCTTCCTTTAGACACATCAATGTTGGCAGTGACTTTCAGGCCGAGCTCCCAGAGCTGCAGACCACACCACCAAGTGAGGATGAAGAGCCTGCAACCCTGGTCTGGAAGCCCTGGGGGGAAGATGACTCTGACATGGAAAAACCTGACAGAGGTAGCTCTCCAGCTTTTCTTCCACCCCTCAGATACGTGCCTGTGTGTAAGGCTGTTTTTTGGGTAAAAAGGCAGCTGTTTGCAGGTTCTGCTTCTCTCCTTCTCCTGCCCATCTTCCCACGCGGAAGTGTTAGAGGCAAGGAGAACGCTCTGCTCTTGTAGCAGAGCAGGAAAAAGAGCAAGCGTCCTGCTCTCCAAATTGGCCAGGGGCATTTGCCACTGGAAGGGGGGAGATTGGCCCCCATTTCTTATTACAAAAGCTGCTTTGAAAACAGAGCCAGCACTGCGCGGGCCCTTGGTTCAGCTGCCCCTGTCGTTGCTCTCCTTTCCATGCTCCCCAAGCTGCTGTCTGTAGCTCCCGTGCTTTCCTTCTGCCTTGGATGGCAACCTTTGGCCCTTCTCGGCTCAAGCCTGCCTTTTGGCGGCTCTCTGTTGTGCTTGCAGTAAGAGAACTGTTGGACATGGCCAGCTCCCGTGGCATTGCCGGGCCAGCAGCTAACCTGGAGCTCGCCCTGCACTGCCTGCACCAGGCCCGCGGCAGCGTTCCGGTAAGAAGCGGCTGTTTGGGGGCAGAGAAGAGTGGGCAGGGAATTCGGAGGGCCCGGGCACTGGGACAGCCTTTCCTGGCTGCTCTTTGAAGAGGGCACTTAACAGCAAGGCCAGAGCACTTGCTGCCTGCTGTGTCTCCTCCAGCTGTGCCAGGGCTGAGCCCAAATGGCTCGAGCAGGAACAATATCTCTCCTGGAGGCAGCGGCGGGGAGGCTCCTGCAGCCTGCTGCCTTGTAAATTGCCTGGAGATCTGTGTTCTCTAAGGCATTTGGAGGGGAGATTCCCAGAAGCCTCAGTGAGCTGAGGCAATTCTGGGTGCAGGAGCAGCAAAATCACAGAGCTGCTGAGCCAAATGCCGCTCTTGGGGACCAGGATCAAAGAGCTGGGCAGCCAAAGCGAGGGACTGTGAGCAAATCACAATTTTTGGCCCATGTGGGAGCCAGTTGCCGCAATCCCTAAGGAGGCAAAGTAGGTGAAAGGCAGCATTTATGGTTTTGGGTTTCTGTTTATTGTTGTGGGGCAGCTAAAGCCTTTTTCCCCTTGGATCTTGCAGGAGGCTCTGGAGATGCTGCTCTCGGGGGGGCCTAAAACACCTCAAGGCCATCCCTTGGCTGATTATCATTACGCAGGTAACCAAAGCAGAGCTCCTTCCTTCACTGGCAGATGCTGCCGGCCCCTTAACTGCTGTGTCGGCCATTTCCGCTTAAACAAATTGTGCTGAACACCCGCACAAGGTCTGGTCTTCTCCGGGGGCTGGGAAAGCACCAGCAGCTCCTCTTTCAGCTTCACTTGTTTTCCATGCCTTTTCCCTGGGGAATGCCTGCCCTTCTCCTTCTGAGGGAGCAGACATGTGCACGGGTGAACGATGGCTGGCGCCGATTTTGTTTGGGCAGCCAGTGGGATCTACTTCAAGTGGATGGAGGCTTCAATTTACCTGCTGCTTTTTATGGCCAGGCTCTGATAGATGGACACCTGAGGAGAAGGAGTCCTTCCAAAAGGCTTTCCACACCTACGGCAAGGATTTTCATCTCATCCAGAAGCAGGTAAAGCCATAGCACCTTCTTTACCCTAGCAGACCATCAGAAGGAAAGGTTGCTTATTTCTGATACCAAATACTGGACTTCAGTCTCTCTCTTCTCAAGTGCCAAAAATGTTAAAGTAGTAACAAAAGGGGACATCCAAGGCCTGCGGGAAAATGCTGATCCTGCCTCTCCAGCCCTTTTCTCCAAGCTGTCTTGCAAGAAGAAGCTTTATGCTGTCAGGCTTATCTCACACGTGTGCTGCTGCTTCCACAACACCTTGTGCTGGAATAACTGGAGTGAGCCACGGAAAAAGAACTGTGCTAGATGGATTGGTTGTTGATCTGTGCATTCCACGTGGTCCCACGTAGCATAATACACTCTTCACTCCATTGCATGATGCTCCTCTTAGTCCACATTGATTTCATTTGACACCCTACTCCATTTAATCCATGATTTTACTTTCTCCTTTACTCCATATTCTACTTTTTCTCCAATGCAGCCTACAGCAAGGCCACTTGAGATTCTTGCTTTTTCTCTTCACAACAGATCCAGAGTAAGACCGTGGCACAGTGTGTGGAATACTACTACTCCTGGAAAAAAGAGCATCAATTTGCCAGCACTCTTGCTCAGGTGAGCGGCAAGAGAATTGAGACATGCCAGGAGGGTCAAGAAACTGGGAGAAGGGGACAAAACCTGCTGATGAGCCATGCCAGACGCCGCTTGGCCAGGATCACATCGTCCCATGCGCTGGGAAAAGCGCAGCAGATGCTGCCCAAGGCTTCATTGTGCTGCTGCCCTGAAATACGGAATCCTAAAAACATAACTTTGACCCGAGAAGGCAGCACCGCCACCCAAATGGCCTTTGACTCTCTACAGATTGCTTTCTCAAGGGCTGGCAGCCTCGCTGATTCCAATCCCACCCTTAATTCGCAACTGTTGCTAACATCAGCAATCCCAGCTGCCTCCTAGGAGAAGCTGCGCTCTTTCAGGGATCTTTTTTAGAATCCCAGCGTACTCCCCAAAAAGGAGCTGCGGGTGCTGTGGCTCCGCTAGGACTTTCCTTACCGGCAAACAGCCATTTGGTTCACAATGATAGAGAGAGAAGGAGAGGGAGCAGTATTATTTTGGGTAGTAGAAAATGGGGAAGAATGTGTCTTCACTAATTTGAATAAATTTAAATCCCATTCCCTAGACATTAGGGGAAGAAAACCAGAGAGAAATAGATATTAGGCAGAGAGGTAGGCAGATGTCAGGCAGAGAAAGAAATGTAGAACTATAGATAGCCACACACTTATCCTACCCCTTTGGACTTTAGAAAAGAGGAGGAGTATTTTCCTCCAAGCACTGGCTTGGCAGCCTGCCACAGCCCACTGCCAGATAAAGGCAGCCGTGTCCTCAGCTCTTCAGGGTTTGGAAGAATTTGCTTTGGCCGATAGAATTTTGTGCTGGGCGCTCTGATTTCCCGCTTCCTGAGAGGAAGGAAACATTGATAAGGATTCTTTGATTTCCAGGCTGTGGGCCAAGCAGAGAGGAGCAAAAGCCCCCCCAGAAAGGAGGATGGGGAGACAGGGAAGAGAAGCCGCAAGAGGGCTCGCAGCGCGGAGTGTCCCTGCTGCCAGCCGCGCCAACCGCCCCACTCGGCGGGAGGCCCCTTTCCGTGCGGCCAGTGCAAACGGTGCGCCACTTCCTCCTCTCTCTGCTCCAAGCTGCGCCTTTGGACTAAAACAGCCTGACCCTTTTCAAAGGCACCACAGGGCAAGCTGAGGGCACTTGCAGGATCGCCCCTCGCAGCCCTGGTCAAGGTTACAAACCCCCTTTTGCAACCCAAACGGCTCAGTTCAAAGCCGGCATTCCCAATGAAACCTTGCCTTGCCTCAACAGGATGCAGTTCACACAAGTAGAAATTTGGAATTTGATCACTGCCATCAAACCAAGCTTTGATTTCATCAAAAGCTCGGTTTGATGGTGCTGATCAAATTGAAACTAGGATGAAGCAAAAGGAGGAAGACATTTCAAGGAATTGAAAGCAGAAAGATCAGACTCATGGGGCTGATCCGTTTACAAATGCGGCACAGCCTGGAAAGACAGGCAGTCATACTAAAACGGAGATCTCCGTGCTTGCTTTAATGGTGTCTATCAAATTGACCATGGACGGTTTGTTCCCTGTCTTCCAGGCTGTTTGAAACCGTGAAGGAAAGGAACAAACACAGGAGAAGACACCGCCCACGGAAGGAAGCAGAGCCTCTCCGCAAGAAGAAAAGGCCAAATTAGACAAGCCTGCAGGTGTCCAGGGCTAGCAAGAGTTAGGCGTCAAGAGGACTAGATAGAAATAGGATTGGTTTTTAAGTCTTTAGGGTTGGTCATTCTTCTACTTAGTTTCCATGGTAGGAATCTCTCAATTTATTAGTTAAGATTCAGTAGTCATTTTGAAGATGTATTAGTAGTATTAGATTTAGCAGTAAATGTAAGAGGTTTTGTGTTCGCTATGCTCTGTCCTTGGTCTTTTTGCCTTAGTTGAGACACAAGCTGTCTTTATCATTAAAACAAGGTTGGTTCTATTTTGTCTTTTGTCTTCATGAACTCACTCCAGAAATGTTCCTTCCATTTGCTTGGTGTTGCAAACATGGCACTTGCCCTGAGAGAAGAATCTGGGCACATGAATCCCCCTACAGGCCCTGCCCCTTGCTCAGCTGGCAGGACTTACAAAGGGGTGTCTCCATTACTGCCAATGAGATAACACTGGGACTTCGTCCTTTGATGCCTAAAAACCTCAGCTGGGAGTGGAAAGGGAGGCTTTGTTGAATTGGATCTAAATGAGTGGTCTTGTCTCACTACACTTTCTGGGATAAAAGCAGAGGCTTCAGTCCTTTTCTGTTGCCCAGCAACATAACTTTGTTTCATTTCGGGGGACAGATGGACTTGACCGCCTTCCAGGACGTCTCTAGCCTCTCCCATTCTACACAATGAATATCCACATGCACCACAAAGACATCAGGAGTTCAGGTTCACTTTCAAATTTCAAGGATTACGCTCCCTCTCTGGGCCTCCAGCAATCTCCTCAGCTAAAGCAGAGCGGGTGTGGTCACTACCCCCTCACTTCTCCCAGCTTGGCTATTTGCACCAAAGAAGAATCTAAGTCACTCTTTTATCTAGCCCGGCAAATGGCACTGCCTAGCTAGGCTTTGGTGGCAGGGGCTGGGCAGGATGGAGAGGGGGCCAGGGAGGGGGGAATTGCCAGGTTGCTTCTGGGAAGCTGATGGAAGCTTGCCCTTGTCTGATAGAGGCAGTGCAGGTGGGATCTGGAGCATACAAAGTATCTGCACTGCGGTGGGCCTTGTTCCAGCTGCCCCCTCAGTTTGCTGGCGGCGCGGGTGGAACGTGCAGGCTGGCAAGGAAGCAAGATTTGCTTTTGCTTAACCTTAGGCAGGAAAGCAGCAAAAGTGGCTGGGCTTTGCCATATCTGGGCCCTAAGTATTAAAACAAACATCAAGACCATCGCTGTGCAAAAGTCATTCTGTCAGTGTTCCTTTCTTAGAGGAATCCCAGAGCATTAGAGACCAACATTCTCCCTTCTTCAAGGAAGGCAGCTGGAAGAATGACATAGGAATTTGGCACTACGTATTGACTACAAAAATGCTGGTGGACTGCCCCGCTCTGTGTGTCCCCATCAGTTCCCATGAAAAACATCCTATTTCTCCAAGTTTCAAGGAAGGAGTGTTGAGATGAGAGACCACCTCAGTAGCCCAAAGGAGGCAAAACATCAAGGCACATTACTGGGCACCAGTAGCACAAGTGAGCAAGGGGGCAGGAGGAATGCCTCCACTTGGAGAGAAAGCTTTGGAGCTGGTTCTCCACTCAACGACTTGCAACCTCTAGCTCCTCTCAGAGCCGGAGGAGAGCCAGCGGCGGCAGTCCCTCTGGTTCTCTGGGGCAGGAGATGTGGTCTGGGCCCTTGGACAGAGCCAGGCTCCTGCGCACGTTCAGCTGCAGGCACCTGACAGAGAAGCACAGAGAAGACCCAGAGCTGGCCCTGCACTGCTTTTGCCCGTCTCATCAGAGGACTGATGAGAAGCAGTGGGAAGGCTCTCAGAGCAAACTTGCAGCAGAAGAAGCAAAAGGGGCAAAGGTGGCCCATCCCTGTTCCTGTGCCCTGGGTCCCCGGGGGTTCTGCATGGAATGTTGCCCGTAGCAACTGTCCTTGTCTCCTACTCCTGCGGCCGTTGGTGGAACACTGGTGGACCAGCGGTGGAGCAGCAGCTGCAGGATCTGCTCCTGGGCTCTCCCTGACCAGCCACCTTCTGGCACCACTCGGCGCCAGACCTGGCCTCTGGATCGACACCCTCGTCTCCTCGTCTGCCGCCAGGCATCCGCACAGCACTTTGGCACTGTCAAAGGTAAGAAAGTCCCCGTTTGCCCTCCAAGCACTAACAGAAGTGCAGGAGGCTCCAGCTGGCTCTTCCACCAGCCACTACAGACAGGCTGTGGGCTCGCTTTCCCCAGACCAGGTTCCGCATGAAGGCGGGCTCCAGCTTCTCCAGGAATAATGCTGCCTCCAGGGAAAACACAGACCTTTCCATAGAGGATGTAGAGATCTGCAAGTCACGGCGCGCTTGCAGATTCTCGTCCACTGATGACCCGATTCAAAGTTCTTGGCACCCATTTCACTCCCAAAACTGAGTTGTGCTGACCCCAAAACAAATTGGTCATTCCTTAGCAGTTCAGGGCTTCACTGTCAACAAATCCTCTTACGCCCTGACCCTGCTGGCATCTCCTCCAAAGCTTCAGAAACCAGAATGATGGCACTTCTCCTCTGTCAGGGCTTCTCCTTCAATACTGGCTTTCATCTTCAAAAATGATCTCTTCTCCGCAATACTTACAGACTTACATACTTACAACACTTACAGACACATTCTATTTCAATATCTTTAAAGAGATTTGGTTTTTGGATCTCGTTGTGATAGAGATGTTGGGGGTAGATTTGTCTGTGTTTTTCAATGTCCGTAAGGCTGTTTCTGCCTCATGGTCAGAGGCAGCCATGAAATGCCGTCTTGAGTGGTCCTGGTGAAGAGCACAGTCACAGTATCACAGAACTTTCTGGGCTGGAAGGGATTCTCCAAATCATCTAGCCCACATCCTGGGCCTGCCCAGGAAAGCCTCAAGAATCACACCCCGGGCCCAAGGGCAGTGTCCAAACACTTTTGGAGCTCTGTCAGGCTTGCTGCTGTCACCCCTTCCCTGGGGAGGCTGTTCCAGTGCCCAATCACCCTCTGGGTGAGGAGCATTTTCCTCAGATCCGACCAAAGCCTGCCCTGGCACATCTTCCCTGCCATTCTCTTGGGTCTTCTCCCTGGCCCCAAGACTGAAGAGAGTGGTGCATGCCCTTCTGCTTCCCCTCTTGAGCAAGCTGCAGGCTGCTAGAGCTCCAGCCTCCGGAATTCCAAGTGAAAAACCCAGCAATGGCACCAAACTGAGGGGAGCTGGGACAGAGGAGCTTGTGCTTGGCAATGATGAGGATGAGAAGGAAGGCTACCCACACATCTCGGCAGAAGGATTGTTATCCGGAGCATTGTTTGGATCTCTTTCAGGTGCCAAGGAGGGGCACAATGAAGAGGAAAGCAAGAGCCAAGAGTCAGCCGTGAGTTTTGGCACAGGGTTAAAGGACAGCAAGCTTGAGGAGAACTGCTGTTTGGCAGAGAGGAGAACTGCTGTTTCAGAGTCAGGGTGGGATTGGTGCAAGGCTTTGGGTCCACGGGCGCTGTCTCTTGACCGCTTGCCTTTCTTACGTCCACCTCCCTCTTCCTTTAGACACATCAATGTTGGCAGTGACTTTCAGGCCGAGCTCCCAGAGCTGCAGACCACACCACCAAGTGAGGATGAAGAGCCTGCAACCCTGGTCTGGAAGCCCTGGGGGGAAGATGACTCTGACATGGAAAAACCTGACAGAGGTAGCTCTCCAGCTTTTCTTCCACCCCTCAGATACGTGCCTGTGTGTAAGGCTGTTTTTTGGGTAAAAAGGCAGCTGTTTGCAGGTTCTGCTTCTCTCCTTCTCCTGCCCATCTTCCCACGCGGAAGTGTTAGAGGCAAGGAGAACGCTCTGCTCTTGTAGCAGAGCAGGAAAAAGAGCAAGCGTCCTGCTCTCCAAATTGGCCAGGGGCATTTGCCACTGGAAGGGGGGAGATTGGCCCCCATTTCTTATTACAAAAGCTGCTTTGAAAACAGAGCCAGCACTGCGCGGGCCCTTGGTTCAGCTGCCCCTGTCGTTGCTCTCCTTTCCATGCTCCCCAAGCTGCTGTCTGTAGCTCCCGTGCTTTCCTTCTGCCTTGGATGGCAACCTTTGGCCCTTCTCGGCTCAAGCCTGCCTTTTGGCGGCTCTCTGTTGTGCTTGCAGTAAGAGAACTGTTGGACATGGCCAGCTCCCGTGGCATTGCCGGGCCAGCAGCTAACCTGGAGCTCGCCCTGCACTGCCTGCACCAGGCCCGCGGCAGCGTTCCGGTAAGAAGCGGCTGTTTGGGGGCAGAGAAGAGTGGGCAGGGAATTCGGAGGGCCCGGGCACTGGGACAGCCTTTCCTGGCTGCTCTTTGAAGAGGGCACTTAACAGCAAGGCCAGAGCACTTGCTGCCTGCTGTGTCTCCTCCAGCTGTGCCAGGGCTGAGCCCAAATGGCTCGAGCAGGAACAATATCTCTCCTGGAGGCAGCGGCGGGGAGGCTCCTGCAGCCTGCTGCCTTGTAAATTGCCTGGAGATCTGTGTTCTCTAAGGCATTTGGAGGGGAGATTCCCAGAAGCCTCAGTGAGCTGAGGCAATTCTGGGTGCAGGAGCAGCAAAATCACAGAGCTGCTGAGCCAAATGCCGCTCTTGGGGACCAGGATCAAAGAGCTGGGCAGCCAAAGCGAGGGACTGTGAGCAAATCACAATTTTTGGCCCATGTGGGAGCCAGTTGCCGCAATCCCTAAGGAGGCAAAGTAGGTGAAAGGCAGCATTTATGGTTTTGGGTTTCTGTTTATTGTTGTGGGGCAGCTAAAGCCTTTTTCCCCTTGGATCTTGCAGGAGGCTCTGGAGATGCTGCTCTCGGGGGGGCCTAAAACACCTCAAGGCCATCCCTTGGCTGATTATCATTACGCAGGTAACCAAAGCAGAGCTCCTTCCTTCACTGGCAGATGCTGCCGGCCCCTTAACTGCTGTGTCGGCCATTTCCGCTTAAACAAATTGTGCTGAACACCCGCACAAGGTCTGGTCTTCTCCGGGGGCTGGGAAAGCACCAGCAGCTCCTCTTTCAGCTTCACTTGTTTTCCATGCCTTTTCCCTGGGGAATGCCTGCCCTTCTCCTTCTGAGGGAGCAGACATGTGCACGGGTGAACGATGGCTGGCGCCGATTTTGTTTGGGCAGCCAGTGGGATCTACTTCAAGTGGATGGAGGCTTCAATTTACCTGCTGCTTTTTATGGCCAGGCTCTGATAGATGGACACCTGAGGAGAAGGAGTCCTTCCAAAAGGCTTTCCACACCTACGGCAAGGATTTTCATCTCATCCAGAAGCAGGTAAAGCCATAGCACCTTCTTTACCCTAGCAGACCATCAGAAGGAAAGGTTGCTTATTTCTGATACCAAATACTGGACTTCAGTCTCTCTCTTCTCAAGTGCCAAAAATGTTAAAGTAGTAACAAAAGGGGACATCCAAGGCCTGCGGGAAAATGCTGATCCTGCCTCTCCAGCCCTTTTCTCCAAGCTGTCTTGCAAGAAGAAGCTTTATGCTGTCAGGCTTATCTCACACGTGTGCTGCTGCTTCCACAACACCTTGTGCTGGAATAACTGGAGTGAGCCACGGAAAAAGAACTGTGCTAGATGGATTGGTTGTTGATCTGTGCATTCCACGTGGTCCCACGTAGCATAATACACTCTTCACTCCATTGCATGATGCTCCTCTTAGTCCACATTGATTTCATTTGACACCCTACTCCATTTAATCCATGATTTTACTTTCTCCTTTACTCCATATTCTACTTTTTCTCCAATGCAGCCTACAGCAAGGCCACTTGAGATTCTTGCTTTTTCTCTTCACAACAGATCCAGAGTAAGACCGTGGCACAGTGTGTGGAATACTACTACTCCTGGAAAAAAGAGCATCAATTTGCCAGCACTCTTGCTCAGGTGAGCGGCAAGAGAATTGAGACATGCCAGGAGGGTCAAGAAACTGGGAGAAGGGGACAAAACCTGCTGATGAGCCATGCCAGACGCCGCTTGGCCAGGATCACATCGTCCCATGCGCTGGGAAAAGCGCAGCAGATGCTGCCCAAGGCTTCATTGTGCTGCTGCCCTGAAATACGGAATCCTAAAAACATAACTTTGACCCGAGAAGGCAGCACCGCCACCCAAATGGCCTTTGACTCTCTACAGATTGCTTTCTCAAGGGCTGGCAGCCTCGCTGATTCCAATCCCACCCTTAATTCGCAACTGTTGCTAACATCAGCAATCCCAGCTGCCTCCTAGGAGAAGCTGCGCTCTTTCAGGGATCTTTTTTAGAATCCCAGCGTACTCCCCAAAAAGGAGCTGCGGGTGCTGTGGCTCCGCTAGGACTTTCCTTACCGGCAAACAGCCATTTGGTTCACAATGATAGAGAGAGAAGGAGAGGGAGCAGTATTATTTTGGGTAGTAGAAAATGGGGAAGAATGTGTCTTCACTAATTTGAATAAATTTAAATCCCATTCCCTAGACATTAGGGGAAGAAAACCAGAGAGAAATAGATATTAGGCAGAGAGGTAGGCAGATGTCAGGCAGAGAAAGAAATGTAGAACTATAGATAGCCACACACTTATCCTACCCCTTTGGACTTTAGAAAAGAGGAGGAGTATTTTCCTCCAAGCACTGGCTTGGCAGCCTGCCACAGCCCACTGCCAGATAAAGGCAGCCGTGTCCTCAGCTCTTCAGGGTTTGGAAGAATTTGCTTTGGCCGATAGAATTTTGTGCTGGGCGCTCTGATTTCCCGCTTCCTGAGAGGAAGGAAACATTGATAAGGATTCTTTGATTTCCAGGCTGTGGGCCAAGCAGAGAGGAGCAAAAGCCCCCCCAGAAAGGAGGATGGGGAGACAGGGAAGAGAAGCCGCAAGAGGGCTCGCAGCGCGGAGTGTCCCTGCTGCCAGCCGCGCCAACCGCCCCACTCGGCGGGAGGCCCCTTTCCGTGCGGCCAGTGCAAACGGTGCGCCACTTCCTCCTCTCTCTGCTCCAAGCTGCGCCTTTGGACTAAAACAGCCTGACCCTTTTCAAAGGCACCACAGGGCAAGCTGAGGGCACTTGCAGGATCGCCCCTCGCAGCCCTGGTCAAGGTTACAAACCCCCTTTTGCAACCCAAACGGCTCAGTTCAAAGCCGGCATTCCCAATGAAACCTTGCCTTGCCTCAACAGGATGCAGTTCACACAAGTAGAAATTTGGAATTTGATCACTGCCATCAAACCAAGCTTTGATTTCATCAAAAGCTCGGTTTGATGGTGCTGATCAAATTGAAACTAGGATGAAGCAAAAGGAGGAAGACATTTCAAGGAATTGAAAGCAGAAAGATCAGACTCATGGGGCTGATCCGTTTACAAATGCGGCACAGCCTGGAAAGACAGGCAGTCATACTAAAACGGAGATCTCCGTGCTTGCTTTAATGGTGTCTATCAAATTGACCATGGACGGTTTGTTCCCTGTCTTCCAGGCTGTTTGAAACCGTGAAGGAAAGGAACAAACACAGGAGAAGACACCGCCCACGGAAGGAAGCAGAGCCTCTCCGCAAGAAGAAAAGGCCAAATTAGACAAGCCTGCAGGTGTCCAGGGCTAGCAAGAGTTAGGCGTCAAGAGGACTAGATAGAAATAGGATTGGTTTTTAAGTCTTTAGGGTTGGTCATTCTTCTACTTAGTTTCCATGGTAGGAATCTCTCAATTTATTAGTTAAGATTCAGTAGTCATTTTGAAGATGTATTAGTAGTATTAGATTTAGCAGTAAATGTAAGAGGTTTTGTGTTCGCTATGCTCTGTCCTTGGTCTTTTTGCCTTAGTTGAGACACAAGCTGTCTTTATCATTAAAACAAGGTTGGTTCTATTTTGTCTTTTGTCTTCATGAACTCACTCCAGAAATGTTCCTTCCATTTGCTTGGTGTTGCAAACATGGCACTTGCCCTGAGAGAAGAATCTGGGCACATGAATCCCCCTACAGGCCCTGCCCCTTGCTCAGCTGGCAGGACTTACAAAGGGGTGTCTCCATTACTGCCAATGAGATAACACTGGGACTTCGTCCTTTGGTGCCTAAAAACCTCAGCTGGGAGTGGAAAGGGAGGCTTTGTTGAATTCAATGAATTGGATCTAAATGAGTGGTCTTGTCTCACTACACTTTCGGGGATAAAAGCAGAGGCTTCAGTCCTTTTCTGTTGCCCAGCAACATAACTTTGTTTCATTTCGAGGGACAGATGGACTTGACCGCCTTCCAGGACGTCTCTAACCTCTCCCATTCTACACAATTAAAATCCACATGCACCACAAAGACATCAGGAGTTCAGGTTCAGCTTCAAATTTCAAGGATTACGCTCCCGCTCTGGGCCTCCAGCAATCTCCTCAGCTAAAGCAGAGCGGGTGTGGTCACTATCCCCTCACTTCTCCCAGCTTGGCTATTTGTGCCAAAGAAGAATCCAAGTCACTCTTTTATCTAGCCCGGCAAATGGCACTGCCTAGCAAGGCTTTGGTGGCAGGGGCTGGGCAGGATGGAGAGGGGGCCAAGGAGGGGGGAATTGCCAGGTTGCTTCTGGGAAGCTGATGGAAGCTTGCCCTTGTCTGACAGAGGCAGTGCAGGTGGGATCTGGAGCATAAAAAGTATCTGCACTGCGGTGGGCCTTGTTCCAGCTGCCCCCTCAGTTTGCTGGCGGCGCGTGTGGAACGTGCAGGCTGGCAAGGAAGCAAGATTTGCTTTTGCTTAACCTTAGGCAGGAAAGCAGCAAAAGTGGCTGGGCTTTGCCATATCTGGGCCCTAAGTATTAAAACAAACATCAAGAGCATCAGTGTGCAAAAGTCATTCTGTCAGTGTTCCTTTCTTAGAGGAATCCCAGAGCATTAGTGACCAACATTCTCCCTTCTTCAAGGAAGGCAGCTGGAAGAATGACATAGGAATTTGGCACTACATATTGACTACAAAAATGCTGGGGGACTGCCCCGCTCTGTGTCCCCATCAGTTCCCATGAAAAACATCCTATTTCTCCAAGTTTCAAGGAAGGAGTGTTGAGATGAGAGACCACCTCAGTAGCCCAAAGGAGGCAAAACATCAAGGCACATTACTGGGCACCAGTAGCACAAGTGAGCAAGGGGGCAGGAGGAATGCCTCCACTTGGAGAGAAAGCTTTGGAGCTGGTCCTCCACTCAACGACTTGCAACCTCTAGCTCCTCTCAGAGCCGGAGGAGAGCCAGCGGCGGCAGTCCCTCTGGTTCTCTGGGGCAGGAGATGTGGTCTGGGCCCTTGGACAGAGCCAGGCTCCTGCGCACGTTCAGCTGCAGGCACCTGACAGAGAAGCACAGAGAAGACCCAGAGCTGGCCCTGCACTGCTTTTGCCCGTCTCATCAGAGGACTGATGAGAAGCAGTGGGAAGGCTCTCAGAGCAAACTTGCAGCAGAAGAAGCAAAAGGGGCAAAGGTGGCCCATCCCTGTTCCTGTGCCCTGGGTCCCCGGGGGTTCTGCATGGAATGTTGCCCGTAGCAACTGTCCTTGTCTCCTACTCCTGCGGCCGTTGGTGGAACACTGGTGGACCAGCGGTGGAGCAGCAGCTGCAGGATCTGCTCCTGGGCTCTCCCTGACCAGCCACCTTCTGGCACCACTCGGCGCCAGACCTGGCCTCTGGATCGACACCCTCGTCTCCTCGTCTGCCGCCAGGCATCCGCACAGCACTTTGGCACTGTCAAAGGTAAGAAAGTCCCCGTTTGCCCTCCAAGCACTAACAGAAGGGCAGGAGGCTCCAGCTGGCTCTCCCACCAGCCACTACAGACAGGTTGTGGGCTCGCTTTCCCCAGACCAGGTTCCGCATGAAGGCGGGCTCCAGCTTCTCCAGGAATAATGCTGCCTCCAGGGAAGACACAGACTTTCCATAGAGGATGTAGAGGTCTGCAAGTCACGGCGCACTTGCAGATTCTCGTCCACTGATGACCCGATTCAAAGTTCTTGGCACCCATTTCACTCCCAAAACTGAGTTGTGCTGACCCCAAAACAAATTGGTCATTCCTTAGCAGTTCAGGGCTTCACTGTCAACAAATCCTCTTACGCCCTGACCCTGCTGGCATCTCCTCCAAAGCTTCAGAAACCAGAATGATGGCACTTCTCTTCTGTCAGGGCTTCTCCTTCAATACTGGCTTTCATCTTCAAAAATGATCTCTTCTCTGCAATACTTACAGATTTACATACTTACAACACTTACAGATACATTCTATTTCAATATCTTTAAAGAGATTTGGTTTTTGGATCTCGTTGTGATAGAGATGTTGGGGGTAGATTTGTCTGTGTTTTTCAATGTCCGTAAGGCTGTTTCTGCCTCATGGTCAGAGGCAGCCATGAAATGCCGTCTTGAGTGGTCCTGGTGAAGAGCACAGTCACAGTATCACAGAACTTTCTGGGCTGGAAGGGATTCTCCAAATCATCTAGCCCACATTGGTGGCCTGCCCAGGAAAGCCTCAAGAATCACACCCCGGGCCCAAGGGCAGTGTCCAAACACTTTTGGAGCTCTGTCAGGCTTGCTGCTGTCACCTCTTCCCTGGGGAGGCTGTTCCAGTGCCCAATCACCCTCGGGGTGGAGGAGCATTTTCCTCAGATCCGACCAAAGCCTGCCCTGGCACATCTTCCCTGCCATTCTCTTGGGTCTCCTCCCTGGCCCCAAGACTGAAGAGAGTGGTGCATGCCCTTCTGCTTCCCCTCTTGAGCAAGCTGCAGGCTGCTAGAGCTCCAGCCTCCGGAATTCCAAGTGAAAAACCCAGCAATGGCACCAAACTGAGGGGAGCTGGGACAGAGGAGCTTGTGCTTGGCAATGATGAGGATGAGAAGGAAGGCTACCCACACATCTCGGCAGAAGGATTGTTATCCGGAGCATTGTTTGGATCTCTTTCAGGTGCCAAGGAGGGGCACAATGAAGAGGAAAGCAAGAGCCAAGAGTCAGCCGTGAGTTTTGGCACAGGGTTAAAGGACAGCAAGCTTGAAAAGAACTGCTGTTTGGCAGAGAGGAGAACTGCTGTTTCAGAGTCAGGGTGGGATTGGTGCAAGGCTTTGGGTCCACGGGCGCTGTCTCTTGACCGCTTGCCTTTCTTACGTCCACCTCCCTCTTCCTTTAGACACATCAATGTTGGCAGTGACTTTCAGGCCGAGCTCCCAGAGCTGCAGACCACACCACCAAGTGAGGATGAAGAGCCTGCAACCCTGGTCTGGAAGCCCTGGGGGGAAGATGACTCTGACATGGAAAAACCTGACAGAGGTAGCTCTCCAGCTTTTCTTCCACCCCCGAGATACGTGGCTGTGTGTAAGGCTGCTTTTTGGGTAAAAAGGCAGCTGTTTGCAGGCTCTGCTTCTCTCCTTCTCCTGCCCATCTTCCCACGTGGAAGTGTTAGAGGCAAGGAGAACGCTCTGCGCTTGTAGCAGAGTAGAAAAAGAGCAAGCGTCCTGCTCTCCAAATTGGCCAGGGGCATTTGCCACTGGAAGGGGGGAGGTTGGCCCCCATTTCTTATTACAAAAGCTGCTTTGAAGGCAGAGCCAGCACTGTGCGGGCCCTTGGTTCAGCTGCCCCTGTCGTTGCTCTCCTTTCCATGCTCCCCCAGCTGCTGTCTGTAGCTCCCGTGCTTTCCTTCTGCCTTGGATGGCAACCTTTGGCCCTTCTCGGCTCAAGCCTGCCTTTTGGCGGCTCTCTGTTGTGCTTGCAGTAAGAGAACTGTTGGACATGGCCAGCTCCCGTGGCATTGCCGGGCCAGCAGCTAACCTGGAACTCGCCCTGCACTGCCTGCACCAGGCCCGCGGCAGCGTTCCGGTAAGAAGCGGCTGTTTGGGGGCAGAGAAGAGTGGGCAGGGAATTCGGAGGGCCCGGGCACTGGGACAGCCGTTCCTGGCTGCTCTTTGAAGAGGGCACTTAACAGCAAGGCCAGAGCACTTGCTGCCTGCTGTGTCTCCTCCAGCTGTGCCAGGGCTGAGCCCAAATGGCACGAGCAGGAACAATATCTCTCCTGGAGGCAGCGGCGGGGAGGCTCCTGCAGCCTGCTGCCTTGTAAATTGCCTGGAGATCTGTGTTCTCTAAGGCATTTGGAGGGGAGATTCCCAGAAGCCTCAGTGAGCTGAGGCAATTCTGGGTGCAGGAGCAGCAAAATCACAGAGCTGCTGAGCCAAATGCCGCTCTTGGGGACCAGGATCAAAGAGCTGGGCAGCCAAAGCGAGGGACTGTGAGCAAATCACAATTTTTGGCCCATGTGGGAGCCAGTTGCCGCAATCCCTAAGGAGGCAAAGTAGGTGAAAGGCAGCATTTATGGTTTTGGGCTTCTGGTTTTTGTTGTGGGGCAGCTAAAGCCTTTTTCCCCTTGGATCTTGCAGGAGGCTCTGGAGATGCTGCTCTCGGGGGGGCCTAAAACACCTCAAGGCCATCCCTTGGCTGATTATCATTACGCAGGTAACCAAAGCAGAGCTTCTTCCTTCACTGGCAGATGCTGCCGGCCCCTTAACTGCTGTGTCAGCCATTTCCGCTTAAACAAATTGTGCTGAACACCCGCACAAGGTCTGGTCTTCTCCGGGGGCGGGGAAAGCACCAGCAGCTCCTCTTTCAGCTTCACTTGTTTTCCATGCCTTTTCCCCGGGGAATGCCTGCCCTTCTCCTTCTGAGGGAGCAGACATGTACACGGGTGAACGATGGCTGGCGCCGATTTTGTTTGGGCAGCCAGTGGGATCTACTTCAAGTGGATGGAGGCTTCAATTTACCTGCTGCTTTTTATGGCCAGGCTCTGATAGATGGACACCTGAGGAGAAGGAGTCCTTCCAAAAGGCTTTCCACACCTACGGCAAGGATTTTCATCTCATCCAGAAGCAGGTAAAGCCATAGCACCTTCTTTACCCTAGCAGACCATCAGAAGGAAAGGTTGCTTATTTCTGATACCAAATACGGGACTTCAGTCTCTCTCTTCTCAAGTGCCAAAAATGTTAAAGTAGTAACAAAAGGGGACATCCAAGGCCTGCGGGAAAATGCTGATCCTGCCTCTCCAGCCCTTTTCTCAAAGCTGTCTTACAAGAAGAAGCTTTATGCTGTCAGGCTTGTCTCACACGTGTGCTGCTCCTTCCACAACACCTTGTGCTGGAATAACTGGAGTGAGCCATGGAAAAAGAACTGTGCTAGATGGATTGGTTGTTGATCTGTGCATTCCGCGTGGTCCCACGTAGCATAATACACTCTTCACTCCATTGCATGATGCTCCTCTTAGTCCACATTGATTTCATTTGACACCCTACTCCATTTAATCCATGATTTTACTTTCTCCTTTACTCCATATTCTACTTTTTCTCCAATGCAGCCTACAGCAAGGCCACTTGAGATTCTTGCTTTTTCTCTTCACAACAGATCCAGAGTAAGACCGTGGCACAGTGTGTGGAATACTACTACTCCTGGAAAAAAGAGCATCAACTTGCCAGCACTCTTGCTCAGGTGAGCGGCAAGAGAATTGAGACATGCCAGGAGGGTCAAGAAACTGGGAGAAGGGGACAAAACCTGCTGATGAGCCATGCCAGACGCCGCTTGGCCAGGATCACATCGTCCCATGCGCTGGGAAAAGCGCAGCAGATGCTGCCCAAGGCTTCATTGTGCTGCTGCCCTGAAATACGGAATCCTAAAAACATAACTTTGACCCGAGAAGGAAGCACCGCCACCCAAATGGCCTTTGACTCTCTACAGATTGCTTTCTCAAGGGCTGGCAGCCTCGCTGATTCCAATCCCACCCTTAATTCGCAACTGTTGCTAACATCAGCAATCCCAGCTGCCTCCTAGGAGAAGCTGCGCTCTTTCAGGGATCTTTTTTAGAATCCCAGCGTACTCCCCAAAATAGAGCTGCGGGTGCTGTGGCTCCGCTAGGACTTTCCGTACCGGCAAACAGCCATTTGGTTCACTATGATAGAGAGAGAAGGAGAGGGAGCAGTATTATTTTGGGTAGTAGAAAATGGGGAAGAATGTGTCTTCACTAATTTGAATAAATTTAAATCCCATTCCCTAGACATTAGGGGAAGAAAACCAGAGAGAAATAGATATTAGGCAGAGAGGTAGGCAGATGTCAGGCAGAGAAAGAAATGTAGAACTATAGACAGCCACACACTTATCCTACCCCTTTGGACTTTCGAAAAGAGGAGGAGTATTTTCCTCCAAGCGCTGGCTTGGCAGCCCGCCACAGCCCACTGCCAAAGGCAGCCGTGTCCTCAGCTCTTCAGGGTTTGGAAGAATTTGCTTTGGCCGATAGAATTTTGTGCTGGGCGCTCTGATTTCCCGCTTCCTGAGAGGAAGGAAACATTGCTAAGGATTCTTTGATTTCCAGACTGTGGGCCAACCAGAGAGGAGCAAAAGCCCCCCCAGAAAGGAGGATGGGGAGACAGGGAAGAGAAGCCGCAAGAGGGCTCGCAGCGCGGAGTGTCCCTGCTGCCAGCCGCGCCAGCCGCCCCACTCGGCGGGAGGCCCCTTTCCGTGCGGCCAGTGCAAACGGTGCGCCACTTCCTCCTCTCTCTGCTCCAAGCTGCGCCTTTGGACTAAAACAGCCTGACCCTTTTCAAAGGCACCACAGGGCAAGCTGAGGGCACTTGCAGGATCGCCCCTCGCAGCCCTGGTCAAGGTTACAAACCCCCTTTTGCAACCCAAACGGCTCAGTTCAAAGCCAGCATTCCCAATGAAACCTTGCCTTGCCTCAACAGGATGCAGTTCACACAAGTAGAAATTTGGAATTTGATCACTGCCATCAAACCAAGCTTTGATTTCATCAAAAGCTCGGTTTGATGGTGCTGATCAAATTGAAACTAGGATGAAGCAAAAGGAGGAAGACATTTCAAGGAATTGAAAGCAGAAAGATCAGGCTCATGGGGCTGATCCGTTTACAAATGCGGCACAGCCTGGAAAGACAGGCAGTCATACTAAAACGGAGATCTCCGTGCTTGCTTTAATGGTGTCTATCAAATTGACCATGGACGGTTTGTTCCCTGTCTTCCAGGCTGTTTGAAACCGTGAAGGAAAGGAACAAACACAGGAGAAGACACCGCCCACGGAAGGAAGCAGAGCCTCTCCGCAAGAAGAAAAGGCCAAATTAGACAAGCCTGCAGTGGTCCAGGGCTAGCAAGAGTTAGGCGTCAAGAGAACTAGATAGAAATAGGATTGGTTTTTAAGTCTTTAGGGTTGGTCATTCTTCTACTTAGTTTCCATGGTAGGAATCTCTCAATTTATTAGTTAAGATTCAGTAGTCATTTTGAAGATGTATTTGTAGTATTAGATTTAGCAGTAAATGTAAGAGGTTTTGTGTTCGCTATGCTCCGTCCTTGGTCATTTGCCTTTGTTGAGACACAAGCTGTCTTTATCATTAAAACAAAGTTGGTTCCATTTTGTCTTTTTCTCTTCATGAACTCACTCCAGAAATGTTCCTTACATTTGCTTGGTGTTGCAAACAGGGCACTTGCCCTGAGAGAAGAATCTGGGCACATGAATCCCCCTACAGGCCCTGCCCCTTGCTCAGCTGGCAGGACTTACAAAGGGGTGTCTCCATTACTGCCAATGAGATAACACTGGGACTTCGTCCTTTGGTGCCTAAAAACCTCAGCTGGGAGTGGAAAGGGAGGCTTTGTTGAATTCAATGAATTGGATCTAAATGAGTGGTCTTGTCTCACTACACTTTCGGGGATAAAAGCAGAGGCTTCAGTCCTTTTCTGTTGCCCAGCAACATAACTTTGTTTCATTTCGAGGGACAGATGGACTTGACCGCCTTCCAGGACGTCTCTAACCTCTCCCATTCTACACAATTAAAATCCACATGCACCACAAAGACATCAGGAGTTCAGGTTCAGCTTCAAATTTCAAGGATTACGCTCCCGCTCTGGGCCTCCAGCAATCTCCTCAGCTAAAGCAGAGCGGGTGTGGTCACTATCCCCTCACTTCTCCCAGCTTGGCTATTTGTGCCAAAGAAGAATCCAAGTCACTCTTTTATCTAGCCCGGCAAATGGCACTGCCTAGCAAGGCTTTGGTGGCAGGGGCTGGGCAGGATGGAGAGGGGGCCAGAGAGGGAGGAATTGCCAGGCTGCTTCTGGGAAGCTGATGGAAGCTTGCCCTTGTCTGACAGAGGCAGTGCAGGTGGGATCTGGAGCATACAAAGTATCTGCACTGCGGTGGGCCTTGTTCCAGCTGCCCCCTCAGTTTGCTGGCGGCGCGGGTGGAACGTGCAGGCTGGCAAGGAAGCAAGATTTGCTTTTGCTTAACCTTAGGCAGGAAAGCAGCAAAAGTGGCTGGGCTTTGCCATATCTGGGACCTAAGTATTAAAACAAACATCAAGAGCATCAGTGTGCAAAAGTCATTCTGTCAGTGTTCCTTTCTTAGAGGAATCCCAGAGCATTAGTGACCAACATTCTCCCTTCTTCAAGGAAGGCAGCTGGAAGAATGACATAGGAATTTGGCACTACATATTGACTACAAAAATGCTGGGGGACTGCCCCGCTCTGTGTCCCCATCAGTTCCCATGAAAAACATCCTATTTCTCCAAGTTTCAAGGAAGGAGTGTTGAGATGAGAGACCACCTCAGTAGCCCAAAGGAGGCAAAACATCAAGGCACATTACTGGGCACCAGTAGCACAAGTGAGCAAGGGGGCAGGAGGAATGCCTCCACTTGGAGAGAAAGCTTTGGAGCTGGTTCTCCACTCAACGACTTGCAACCTCTAGCTCCTCTCAGAGCCGGAGGAGAGCCAGCGGCGGCAGTCCCTCTGGTTCTCTGGGGCAGGAGATGTGGTCTGGGCCCTTGGACAGAGCCAGGCTCCTGCGCACGTTCAGCTGCAGGCACCTGACAGAGAAGCACAGAGAAGACCCAGAGCTGGCCCTGCACTGCTTTTGCCCGTCTCATCAGAGGACTGATGAGAAGCAGTGGGAAGGCTCTCAGAGCAAACTTGCAGCAGAAGAAGCAAAAGGGGCAAAGGTGGCCCATCCCTGTTCCTGTGCCCTGGGTCCCCGGGGCTTCTGCATGGAATGTTGCCCGTAGCAACTGTCCTTGTCTCCTACTCCTGCGGCCGTTGGTGGAACACTGGTGGACCAGCGGTGGAGCAGCAGCTGCAGGATCTGCTCCTGGGCTCTCCCTGACCAGCCACCTTCTGGCACCACTCGGCGCCAGACCTGGCCTCTGGATCGACACCCTCGTCTCCTCGTCTGCCGCCAGGCATCCGCACAGCACTTTGGCACTGTCAAAGGTAAGAAAGTCCCCGTTTGCCCTCCAAGCACTAACAGAAGGGCAGGAGGCTCCAGCTGGCTCTCCCACCAGCCACTACAGACAGGTTGTGGGCTCGCTTTCCCCAGACCAGGTTCCGCATGAAGGCGGGCTCCAGCTTCTCCAGGAATAATGCTGCCTCCAGGGAAGACACAGACTTTCCATAGAGGATGTAGAGGTCTGCAAGTCACGGCGCACTTGCAGATTCTCGTCCACTGATGACCCGATTCAAAGTTCTTGGCACCCATTTCACTCCCAAAACTGAGTTGTGCTGACCCCAAAACAAATTGGTCATTCCTTAGCAGTTCAGGGCTTCACTGTCAACAAATCCTCTTACGCCCTGACCCTGCTGGCATCTCCTCCAAAGCTTCAGAAACCAGAATGATGGCACTTCTCTTCTGTCAGGGCTTCTCCTTCAATACTGGCTTTCATCTTCAAAAATGATCTCTTCTCTGCAATACTTACAGATTTACATACTTACAACACTTACAGATACATTCTATTTCAATATCTTTAAAGAGATTTGGTTTTTGGATCTCGTTGTGATAGAGATGTTGGGGGTAGATTTGTCTGTGTTTTTCAATGTCCGTAAGGCTGTTTCTGCCTCATGGTCAGAGGCAGCCATGAAATGCCGTCTTGAGTGGTCCTGGTGAAGAGCACAGTCACAGTATCACAGAACTTTCTGGGCTGGAAGGGATTCTCCAAATCATCTAGCCCACATTGGTGGCCTGCCCAGGAAAGCCTCAAGAATCACACCCCGGGCCCAAGGGCAGTGTCCAAACACTTTTGGAGCTCTGTCAGGCTTGCTGCTGTCACCTCTTCCCTGGGGAGGCTGTTCCAGTGCCCAATCACCCTCGGGGTGGAGGAGCATTTTCCTCAGATCCGACCAAAGCCTGCCCTGGCACATCTTCCCTGCCATTCTCTTGGGTCTCCTCCCTGGCCCCAAGACTGAAGAGAGTGGTGCATGCCCTTCTGCTTCCCCTCTTGAGCAAGCTGCAGGCTGCTAGAGCTCCAGCCTCCGGAATTCCAAGTGAAAAACCCAGCAATGGCACCAAACTGAGGGGAGCTGGGACAGAGGAGCTTGTGCTTGGCAATGATGAGGATGAGAAGGAAGGCTACCCACACATCTCGGCAGAAGGATTGTTATCCGGAGCATTGTTTGGATCTCTTTCAGGTGCCAAGGAGGGGCACAATGAAGAGGAAAGCAAGAGCCAAGAGTCAGCCGTGAGTTTTGGCACAGGGTTAAAGGACAGCAAGCTTGAGGAGAACTGCTGTTTGGCAGAGAGGAGAACTGCTGTTTCAGAGTCAGGGTGGGATTGGTGCAAGGCTTTGGGTCCACGGGCGCTGTCTCTTGACCGCTTGCCTTTCTTACGTCCACCTCCCTCTTCCTTTAGACACATCAATGTTGGCAGTGACTTTCAGGCCGAGCTCCCAGAGCTGCAGACCACACCACCAAGTGAGGATGAAGAGCCTGCAACCCTGGTCTGGAAGCCCTGGGGGGAAGATGACTCTGACATGGAAAAACCTGACAGAGGTAGCTCTCCAGCTTTTCTTCCACCCCCGAGATACGTGGCTGTGTGTAAGGCTGCTTTTTGGGTAAAAAGGCAGCTGTTTGCAGGCTCTGCTTCTCTCCTTCTCCTGCCCATCTTCCCACGCGGAAGTGTTAGAGGCAAGGAGAATGCTCTGCTCTTGTAGCAGAGCAGGAAAAAGAGCAAGCGTCCTGCTCTCCAAATTGGCCAGGGGCATTTGCCACTGGAAGGGGGGAGATTGGCCCCCATTTCTTATTACAAAAGCTGCTTTGAAAGCAGAGCCAGCACTGCGCGGGCCCTTGGTTCAGCTGCCCCTGTCGTTGCTCTCCTTTCCATGCTCCCCAAGCTGCTGTCTGTAGCTCCCGTGCTTTCCTTCTGCCTTGGATGGCAACCTTTGGCCCTTCTCGGCTCAAGCCTGCCTTTTGGCGGCTCTCTGTTGTGCTTGCAGTAAGAGAACTGTTGGACATGGCCAGCTCCCGTGGCATTGCCGGGCCAGCAGCTAACCTGGAGCTCGCCCTGCACTGCCTGCACCAGGCCCGCGGCAGCGTTCCGGTAAGAAGCGGCTGTTTGGGGGCAGAGAAGAGTGGGCAGGGAATTCGGAGGGCCCGGGCACTGGGACAGCCGTTCCTGGCTGCTCTTTGAAGAGGGCACTTAACAGCAAGGCCAGAGCACTTGCTGCCTGCTGTGTCTCCTCCAGCTGTGCCAGGGCTGAGCCCAAATGGCTCGAGCAGGAACAATATCTCTCCTGGAGGCACCGGCGGGGAGGCTCCTGCAGCCTGCTGCCTTGTAAATTGCCTGGAGATCTGTGTTCTCTAAGGCATTTGGAGGGGAGATTCCCAGAAGCCTCAGTGAGCTGAGGCAATTCTGGGTGCAAGAGCAGCAAAATCACAGAGCTGCTGAGCCAAATGCCGCTCTTGGGGACCAGGATCAAAGAGCTGGGCAGCCAAAGCGAGGGACTGGGAGCAAATGACAATGTTTGGCCCATGTGGGAGCCAGTTGCCGCAATCCCTAAGGAGGCAAAGTAGGTGAAAGGCAGCATTTATGGTTTTGGGCTTCTGGTTTTTGTTGTGGGGCAGCTAAAGCCTTTTTCCCCTTGGATCTTGCAGGAGGCTCTGGAGATGCTGCTCTCGGGGGGGCCTAAAACACCTCAAGGCCATCCCTTGGCTGATTATCATTACGCAGGTAACCAAAGCAGAGCTTCTTCCTTCACTGGCAGATGCTGCCGGCCCCTTAACTGCTGTGTCAGCCATTTCCGCTTAAACAAATTGTGCTGAACACCCGCACAAGGTCTGGTCTTCTCCGGGGGCGGGGAAAGCACCAGCAGCTCCTCTTTCAGCTTCACTTGTTTTCCATGCCTTTTCCCCGGGGAATGCCTGCCCTTCTCCTTCTGAGGGAGCAGACATGTACACGGGTGAACGATGGCTGGCGCCGATTTTGTTTGGGCAGCCAGTGGGATCTACTTCAAGTGGATGGAGGCTTCAATTTACCTGCTGCTTTTTATGGCCAGGCTCTGATAGATGGACACCTGAGGAGAAGGAGTCCTTCCAAAAGGCTTTCCACACCTACGGCAAGGATTTTCATCTCATCCAGAAGCAGGTAAAGCCATAGCACCTTCTTTACCCTAGCAGACCATCAGAAGGAAAGGTTGCTTATTTCTGATACCAAATACTGGACTTCAGTCTCTCTCTTCTCAAGTGCCAAAAATGTTAAAGTAGTAACAAAAGGGGACATCCAAGGCCTGCGGGAAAATGCTGATCCTGCCTCTCCAGCCCTTTTCTCAAAGCTGTCTTACAAGAAGAAGCTTTATGCTGTCAGGCTTGTCTCACACGTGTGCTGCTCCTTCCACAACACCTTGTGCTGGAATAACTGGAGTGAGCCATGGAAAAAGAACTGTGCTAGATGGATTGGTTGTTGATCTGTGCATTCCGCGTGGTCCCACGTAGCATAATACACTCTTCACTCCATTGCATGATGCTCCTCTTAGTCCACATTGATTTCATTTGACACCCTACTCCATTTAATCCATGATTTTACTTTCTCCTTTACTCCATATTCTACTTTTTCTCCAATGCAGCCTACAGCAAGGCCACTTGAGATTCTTGCTTTTTCTCTTCACAACAGATCCAGAGTAAGACCGTGGCACAGTGTGTGGAATACTACTACTCCTGGAAAAAAGAGCATCAACTTGCCAGCACTCTTGCTCAGGTGAGCGGCAAGAGAATTGAGACATGCCAGGAGGGTCAAGAAACTGGGAGAAGGGGACAAAACCTGCTGATGAGCCATGCCAGACGCCGCTTGGCCAGGATCACATCGTCCCATGCGCTGGGAAAAGCGCAGCAGATGCTGCCCAAGGCTTCATTGTGCTGCTGCCCTGAAATACGGAATCCTAAAAACATAACTTTGACCCGAGAAGGAAGCACCGCCACCCAAATGGCCTTTGACTCTCTACAGATTGCTTTCTCAAGGGCTGGCAGCCTCGCTGATTCCAATCCCACCCTTAATTCGCAACTGTTGCTAACATCAGCAATCCCAGCTGCCTCCTAGGAGAAGCTGCGCTCTTTCAGGGATCTTTTTTAGAATCCCAGCGTACTCCCCAAAATAGAGCTGCGGGTGCTGTGGCTCCGCTAGGACTTTCCGTACCGGCAAACAGCCATTTGGTTCACTATGATAGAGAGAGAAGGAGAGGGAGCAGTATTATTTTGGGTAGTAGAAAATGGGGAAGAATGTGTCTTCACTAATTTGAATAAATTTAAATCCCATTCCCTAGACATTAGGGGAAGAAAACCAGAGAGAAATAGATATTAGGCAGAGAGGTAGGCAGATGTCAGGCAGAGAAAGAAATGTAGAACTATAGACAGCCACACACTTATCCTACCCCTTTGGACTTTCGAAAAGAGGAGGAGTATTTTCCTCCAAGCGCTGGCTTGGCAGCCCGCCACAGCCCACTGCCAAAGGCAGCCGTGTCCTCAGCTCTTCAGGGTTTGGAAGAATTTGCTTTGGCCGATAGAATTTTGTGCTGGGCGCTCTGATTTCCCGCTTCCTGAGAGGAAGGAAACATTGCTAAGGATTCTTTGATTTCCAGACTGTGGGCCAACCAGAGAGGAGCAAAAGCCCCCCCAGAAAGGAGGATGGGGAGACAGGGAAGAGAAGCCGCAAGAGGGCTCGCAGCGCGGAGTGTCCCTGCTGCCAGCCGCGCCAGCCGCCCCACTCGGCGGGAGGCCCCTTTCCGTGCGGCCAGTGCAAACGGTGCGCCACTTCCTCCTCTCTCTGCTCCAAGCTGCGCCTTTGGACTAAAACAGCCTGACCCTTTTCAAAGGCACCACAGGGCAAGCTGAGGGCACTTGCAGGATCGCCCCTCGCAGCCCTGGTCAAGGTTACAAACCCCCTTTTGCAACCCAAACGGCTCAGTTCAAAGCCAGCATTCCCAATGAAACCTTGCCTTGCCTCAACAGGATGCAGTTCACACAAGTAGAAATTTGGAATTTGATCACTGCCATCAAACCAAGCTTTGATTTCATCAAAAGCTCGGTTTGATGGTGCTGATCAAATTGAAACTAGGATGAAGCAAAAGGAGGAAGACATTTCAAGGAATTGAAAGCAGAAAGATCAGGCTCATGGGGCTGATCCGTTTACAAATGCGGCACAGCCTGGAAAGACAGGCAGTCATACTAAAACGGAGATCTCCGTGCTTGCTTTAATGGTGTCTATCAAATTGACCATGGACGGTTTGTTCCCTGTCTTCCAGGCTGTTTGAAACCGTGAAGGAAAGGAACAAACACAGGAGAAGACACCGCCCACGGAAGGAAGCAGAGCCTCTCCGCAAGAAGAAAAGGCCAAATTAGACAAGCCTGCAGTGGTCCAGGGCTAGCAAGAGTTAGGCGTCAAGAGAACTAGATAGAAATAGGATTGGTTTTTAAGTCTTTAGGGTTGGTCATTCTTCTACTTAGTTTCCATGGTAGGAATCTCTCAATTTATTAGTTAAGATTCAGTAGTCATTTTGAAGATGTATTTGTAGTATTAGATTTAGCAGTAAATGTAAGAGGTTTTGTGTTCGCTATGCTCCGTCCTTGGTCATTTGCCTTTGTTGAGACACAAGCTGTCTTTATCATTAAAACAAAGTTGGTTCCATTTTGTCTTTTTCTCTTCATGAACTCACTCCAGAAATGTTCCTTACATTTGCTTGGTGTTGCAAACAGGGCACTTGCCCTGAGAGAAGAATCTGGGCACATGAATCCCCCTACAGGCCCTGCCCCTTGCTCAGCTGGCAGGACTTACAAAGGGGTGTCTCCATTACTGCCAATGAGATAACACTGGGACTTCGTCCTTTGGTGCCTAAAAACCTCAGCTGGGAGTGGAAAGGGAGGCTTTGTTGAATTCAATGAATTGGATCTAAATGAGTGGTCTTGTCTCACTACACTTTCGGGGATAAAAGCAGAGGCTTCAGTCCTTTTCTGTTGCCCAGCAACATAACTTTGTTTCATTTCGAGGGACAGATGGACTTGACCGCCTTCCAGGACGTCTCTAACCTCTCCCATTCTACACAATTAAAATCCACATGCACCACAAAGACATCAGGAGTTCAGGTTCAGCTTCAAATTTCAAGGATTACGCTCCCGCTCTGGGCCTCCAGCAATCTCCTCAGCTAAAGCAGAGCGGGTGTGGTCACTATCCCCTCACTTCTCCCAGCTTGGCTATTTGTGCCAAAGAAGAATCCAAGTCACTCTTTTATCTAGCCCGGCAAATGGCACTGCCTAGCAAGGCTTTGGTGGCAGGGGCTGGGCAGGATGGAGAGGGGGCCAGAGAGGGAGGAATTGCCAGGCTGCTTCTGGGAAGCTGATGGAAGCTTGCCCTTGTCTGACAGAGGCAGTGCAGGTGGGATCTGGAGCATACAAAGTATCTGCACTGCGGTGGGCCTTGTTCCAGCTGCCCCCTCAGTTTGCTGGCGGCGCGGGTGGAACGTGCAGGCTGGCAAGGAAGCAAGATTTGCTTTTGCTTAACCTTAGGCAGGAAAGCAGCAAAAGTGGCTGGGCTTTGCCATATCTGGGACCTAAGTATTAAAACAAACATCAAGAGCATCAGTGTGCAAAAGTCATTCTGTCAGTGTTCCTTTCTTAGAGGAATCCCAGAGCATTAGTGACCAACATTCTCCCTTCTTCAAGGAAGGCAGCTGGAAGAATGACATAGGAATTTGGCACTACGTATTGACTACAAAAATGCTGGTGGACTGCCCCGCTCTGTGTCCCCATCAGTTCCCATGAAAAACATCCTATTTCTCCAAGTTTCAAGGAAGGAGTGTTGAGATGAGAGACCACCTCAGTAGCCCAAAGGAGGCAAAACATCAAGGCACATTACTGGGCAGCAATAGCACAAGTGAGCAAGGGGGAAGGAGGAATGCCTCCACTTTGAGAGAAAGCTTTGGAGCTGGTTCTCCACTCAACGACTTGCAACCTCTAGCTCCTCTCAGAGCCAGAGGAGAGCCAGCGGCGGCAGTCCCTCTGGTTCTCTGGGGCAGGAGATGTGGTCTGGGCCCTTGGAAAGAGCCAGGCTCCTGCGCACGTTCAGCTGCAGGCACCTGACAGAGAAGCACAGAGAAGACCCAGAGCTGGCCCTGCACTGCTTTTGCCCGTCTCATCAGAGGACTGATGAGAAGCAGTGGGAAGGCTCTCAGAGCAAACTTGCAGCAGAAGAAGCAAAAGGGGCAAAGGTGGCCCATCCCTGTTCCTGTGCCCTGGGTCCCCGGGGGTTCTGCATGGAATGTTGCCCGTAGCAACTGTCCTTGTCTCCTACTCCTGCGGCCGTTGGTGGAACACTGGTGGACCAGCGGTGGAGCAGCAGCTGCAGGATCTGCTCCTGGGCTCTCCCTGACCAGCCACCTTCTGGCACCACTCGGCGCCAGACCTGGCCTCTGGATCGACACCCTCGTCTCCTCGTCTGCCGCCAGGCATCCGCACAGCACTTTGGCACTGTCAAAGGTAAGAAAGTCCCCGTTTGCCCTCCAAGCACTAACAGAAGGGCAGGAGGCTCCAGCTGGCTCTCCCACCAGCCACTACAGACAGGTTGTGGGCTCGCTTTCCCCAGACCAGGTTCCGCATGAAGGCGGGCTCCAGCTTCTCCAGGAATAATGCTGCCTCCAGGGAAGACACAGACCTTTCCATAGAGGATGTAGAGGTCTGCAAGTCACGGCGCACTTGCAGATTCTCGTCCACTGATGACCCGATTCAAAGTTCTTGGCACCCATTTCACTCCCAAAACTGAGTTGTGCTGACCCCAAAACAAATTGGTCATTCCTTAGCAGTTCAGGGCTTCACTGTCAACAAATCCTCTTACGCCCTGACCCTGCTGGCATCTCCTCCAAAGCTTCAGAAACCAGAATGATGGCACTTCTCCTCTGTCAGGGCTTCTCCTTCAATACTGGCTTTCATCTTCAAAAATGATCTCTTCTCCGCAATACTTACAGACTTACATACTTACAACACTTACAGACACATTCTATTTCAATATCTTTAAAGAGATTTGGTTTTTGGATCTCGTTGTGATAGAGATGTTGGGGGTAGATTTGTCTGTGTTTTTCAATGTCCGTAAGGCTGTTTCTGCCTCATGGTCAGAGGCAGCCATGAAATGCCGTCTTGAGTGGTCCTGGTGAAGAGCACAGTCACAGTATCACAGAACTTTCTGGGCTGGAAGGGATTCTCCAAATCATCTAGCCCACATCCTGGGCCTGCCCAGGAAAGCCTCAAGAATCACACCCCGGGCCCAAGGGCAGTGTCCAAACACTTTTGGAGCTCTGTCAGGCTTGCTGCTGTCACCCCTTCCCTGGGGAGGCTGTTCCAGTGCCCAATCACCCTCTGGGTGAGGAGCATTTTCCTCAGATCCGACCAAAGCCTGCCCTGGCACATCTTCCCTGCCATTCTCTTGGGTCTTCTCCCTGGCCCCAAGACTGAAGAGAGTGGTGCATGCCCTTCTGCTTCCCCTCTTGAGCAAGCTGCAGGCTGCTAGAGCTCCAGCCTCCGGAATTCCAAGTGAAAAACCCAGCAATGGCACCAAACTGAGGGGAGCTGGGACAGAGGAGCTTGTGCTTGGCAATGATGAGGATGAGAAGGAAGGCTACCCACACATCTCGGCAGAAGGATTGTTATCCGGAGCATTGTTTGGATCTCTTTCAGGTGCCAAGGAGGGGCACAATGAAGAGGAAAGCAAGAGCCAAGAGTCAGCCGTGAGTTTTGGCACAGGGTTAAAGGACAGCAAGCTTGAGGAGAACTGCTGTTTGGCAGAGAGGAGAACTGCTGTTTCAGAGTCAGGGTGGGATTGGTGCAAGGCTTTGGGTCCACGGGCGCTGTCTCTTGACCGCTTGCCTTTCTTACGTCCACCTCCCTCTTCCTTTAGACACATCAATGTTGGCAGTGACTTTCAGGCCGAGCTCCCAGAGCTGCAGACCACACCACCAAGTGAGGATGAAGAGCCTGCAACCCTGGTCTGGAAGCCCTGGGGGGAAGATGACTCTGACATGGAAAAACCTGACAGAGGTAGCTCTCCAGCTTTTCTTCCACCCCTCAGATACGTGCCTGTGTGTAAGGCTGTTTTTTGGGTAAAAAGGCAGCTGTTTGCAGGTTCTGCTTCTCTCCTTCTCCTGCCCATCTTCCCACGCGGAAGTGTTAGAGGCAAGGAGAACGCTCTGCTCTTGTAGCAGAGCAGGAAAAAGAGCAAGCGTCCTGCTCTCCAAATTGGCCAGGGGCATTTGCCACTGGAAGGGGGGAGATTGGCCCCCATTTCTTATTACAAAAGCTGCTTTGAAAACAGAGCCAGCACTGCGCGGGCCCTTGGTTCAGCTGCCCCTGTCGTTGCTCTCCTTTCCATGCTCCCCAAGCTGCTGTCTGTAGCTCCCGTGCTTTCCTTCTGCCTTGGATGGCAACCTTTGGCCCTTCTCGGCTCAAGCCTGCCTTTTGGCGGCTCTCTGTTGTGCTTGCAGTAAGAGAACTGTTGGACATGGCCAGCTCCCGTGGCATTGCCGGGCCAGCAGCTAACCTGGAGCTCGCCCTGCACTGCCTGCACCAGGCCCGCGGCAGCGTTCCGGTAAGAAGCGGCTGTTTGGGGGCAGAGAAGAGTGGGCAGGGAATTCGGAGGGCCCGGGCACTGGGACAGCCTTTCCTGGCTGCTCTTTGAAGAGGGCACTTAACAGCAAGGCCAGAGCACTTGCTGCCTGCTGTGTCTCCTCCAGCTGTGCCAGGGCTGAGCCCAAATGGCTCGAGCAGGAACAATATCTCTCCTGGAGGCACCGGCGGGGAGGCTCCTGCAGCCTGCTGCCTTGTAAATTGCCTGGAGATCTGTGTTCTCTAAGGCATTTGGAGGGGAGATTCCCAGAAGCCTCAGTGAGCTGAGGCAATTCTGGGTGCAGGAGCAGCAAAATCACAGAGCTGCTGAGCCAAATGCCGCTCTTGGGGACCAGGATCAAAGAGCTGGGCAGCCAAAGCGAGGGACTGTGAGCAAATCACAATTTTTGGCCCATGTGGGAGCCAGTTGCCGCAATCCCTAAGGAGGCAAAGTAGGTGAAAGGCAGCATTTATGGTTTTGGGTTTCTGTTTATTGTTGTGGGGCAGCTAAAGCCTTTTTCCCCTTGGATCTTGCAGGAGGCTCTGGAGATGCTGCTCTCGGGGGGGCCTAAAACACCTCAAGGCCATCCCTTGGCTGATTATCATTACGCAGGTAACCAAAGCAGAGCTCCTTCCTTCACTGGCAGATGCTGCCGGCCCCTTAACTGCTGTGTCGGCCATTTCCGCTTAAACAAATTGTGCTGAACACCCGCACAAGGTCTGGTCTTCTCCGGGGGCTGGGAAAGCACCAGCAGCTCCTCTTTCAGCTTCACTTGTTTTCCATGCCTTTTCCCTGGGGAATGCCTGCCCTTCTCCTTCTGAGGGAGCAGACATGTGCACGGGTGAACGATGGCTGGCGCCGATTTTGTTTGGGCAGCCAGTGGGATCTACTTCAAGTGGATGGAGGCTTCAATTTACCTGCTGCTTTTTATGGCCAGGCTCTGATAGATGGACACCTGAGGAGAAGGAGTCCTTCCAAAAGGCTTTCCACACCTACGGCAAGGATTTTCATCTCATCCAGAAGCAGGTAAAGCCATAGCACCTTCTTTACCCTAGCAGACCATCAGAAGGAAAGGTTGCTTATTTCTGATACCAAATACTGGACTTCAGTCTCTCTCTTCTCAAGTGCCAAAAATGTTAAAGTAGTAACAAAAGGGGACATCCAAGGCCTGCGGGAAAATGCTGATCCTGCCTCTCCAGCCCTTTTCTCCAAGCTGTCTTGCAAGAAGAAGCTTTATGCTGTCAGGCTTATCTCACACGTGTGCTGCTGCTTCCACAACACCTTGTGCTGGAATAACTGGAGTGAGCCACGGAAAAAGAACTGTGCTAGATGGATTGGTTGTTGATCTGTGCATTCCACGTGGTCCCACGTAGCATAATACACTCTTCACTCCATTGCATGATGCTCCTCTTAGTCCACATTGATTTCATTTGACACCCTACTCCATTTAATCCATGATTTTACTTTCTCCTTTACTCCATATTCTACTTTTTCTCCAATGCAGCCTACAGCAAGGCCACTTGAGATTCTTGCTTTTTCTCTTCACAACAGATCCAGAGTAAGACCGTGGCACAGTGTGTGGAATACTACTACTCCTGGAAAAAAGAGCATCAATTTGCCAGCACTCTTGCTCAGGTGAGCGGCAAGAGAATTGAGACATGCCAGGAGGGTCAAGAAACTGGGAGAAGGGGACAAAACCTGCTGATGAGCCATGCCAGACGCCGCTTGGCCAGGATCACATCGTCCCATGCGCTGGGAAAAGCGCAGCAGATGCTGCCCAAGGCTTCATTGTGCTGCTGCCCTGAAATACGGAATCCTAAAAACATAACTTTGACCCGAGAAGGCAGCACCGCCACCCAAATGGCCTTTGACTCTCTACAGATTGCTTTCTCAAGGGCTGGCAGCCTCGCTGATTCCAATCCCACCCTTAATTCGCAACTGTTGCTAACATCAGCAATCCCAGCTGCCTCCTAGGAGAAGCTGCGCTCTTTCAGGGATCTTTTTTAGAATCCCAGCGTACTCCCCAAAAAGGAGCTGCGGGTGCTGTGGCTCCGCTAGGACTTTCCTTACCGGCAAACAGCCATTTGGTTCACAATGATAGAGAGAGAAGGAGAGGGAGCAGTATTATTTTGGGTAGTAGAAAATGGGGAAGAATGTGTCTTCACTAATTTGAATAAATTTAAATCCCATTCCCTAGACATTAGGGGAAGAAAACCAGAGAGAAATAGATATTAGGCAGAGAGGTAGGCAGATGTCAGGCAGAGAAAGAAATGTAGAACTATAGATAGCCACACACTTATCCTACCCCTTTGGACTTTAGAAAAGAGGAGGAGTATTTTCCTCCAAGCACTGGCTTGGCAGCCTGCCACAGCCCACTGCCAGATAAAGGCAGCCGTGTCCTCAGCTCTTCAGGGTTTGGAAGAATTTGCTTTGGCCGATAGAATTTTGTGCTGGGCGCTCTGATTTCCCGCTTCCTGAGAGGAAGGAAACATTGATAAGGATTCTTTGATTTCCAGGCTGTGGGCCAAGCAGAGAGGAGCAAAAGCCCCCCCAGAAAGGAGGATGGGGAGACAGGGAAGAGAAGCCGCAAGAGGGCTCGCAGCGCGGAGTGTCCCTGCTGCCAGCCGCGCCAACCGCCCCACTCGGCGGGAGGCCCCTTTCCGTGCGGCCAGTGCAAACGGTGCGCCACTTCCTCCTCTCTCTGCTCCAAGCTGCGCCTTTGGACTAAAACAGCCTGACCCTTTTCAAAGGCACCACAGGGCAAGCTGAGGGCACTTGCAGGATCGCCCCTCGCAGCCCTGGTCAAGGTTACAAACCCCCTTTTGCAACCCAAACGGCTCAGTTCAAAGCCGGCATTCCCAATGAAACCTTGCCTTGCCTCAACAGGATGCAGTTCACACAAGTAGAAATTTGGAATTTGATCACTGCCATCAAACCAAGCTTTGATTTCATCAAAAGCTCGGTTTGATGGTGCTGATCAAATTGAAACTAGGATGAAGCAAAAGGAGGAAGACATTTCAAGGAATTGAAAGCAGAAAGATCAGACTCATGGGGCTGATCCGTTTACAAATGCGGCACAGCCTGGAAAGACAGGCAGTCATACTAAAACGGAGATCTCCGTGCTTGCTTTAATGGTGTCTATCAAATTGACCATGGACGGTTTGTTCCCTGTCTTCCAGGCTGTTTGAAACCGTGAAGGAAAGGAACAAACACAGGAGAAGACACCGCCCACGGAAGGAAGCAGAGCCTCTCCGCAAGAAGAAAAGGCCAAATTAGACAAGCCTGCAGGTGTCCAGGGCTAGCAAGAGTTAGGCGTCAAGAGGACTAGATAGAAATAGGATTGGTTTTTAAGTCTTTAGGGTTGGTCATTCTTCTACTTAGTTTCCATGGTAGGAATCTCTCAATTTATTAGTTAAGATTCAGTAGTCATTTTGAAGATGTATTAGTAGTATTAGATTTAGCAGTAAATGTAAGAGGTTTTGTGTTCGCTATGCTCTGTCCTTGGTCTTTTTGCCTTAGTTGAGACACAAGCTGTCTTTATCATTAAAACAAGGTTGGTTCTATTTTGTCTTTTGTCTTCATGAACTCACTCCAGAAATGTTCCTTCCATTTGCTTGGTGTTGCAAACATGGCACTTGCCCTGAGAGAAGAATCTGGGCACATGAATCCCCCTACAGGCCCTGCCCCTTGCTCAGCTGGCAGGACTTACAAAGGGGTGTCTCCATTACTGCCAATGAGATAACACTGGGACTTCGTCCTTTGGTGCCTAAAAACCTCAGCTGGGAGTGGAAAGGGAGGCTTTGTTGAATTCAATGAATTGGATCTAAATGAGTGGTCTTGTCTCACTACACTTTCGGGGATAAAAGCAGAGGCTTCAGTCCTTTTCTGTTGCCCAGCAACATAACTTTGTTTCATTTCGAGGGACAGATGGACTTGACCGCCTTCCAGGACGTCTCTAACCTCTCCCATTCTACACAATTAAAATCCACATGCACCACAAAGACATCAGGAGTTCAGGTTCAGCTTCAAATTTCAAGGATTACGCTCCCGCTCTGGGCCTCCAGCAATCTCCTCAGCTAAAGCAGAGCGGGTGTGGTCACTATCCCCTCACTTCTCCCAGCTTGGCTATTTGTGCCAAAGAAGAATCCAAGTCACTCTTTTATCTAGCCCGGCAAATGGCACTGCCTAGCAAGGCTTTGGTGGCAGGGGCTGGGCAGGATGGAGAGGGGGCCAAGGAGGGGGGAATTGCCAGGTTGCTTCTGGGAAGCTGATGGAAGCTTGCCCTTGTCTGACAGAGGCAGTGCAGGTGGGATCTGGAGCATAAAAAGTATCTGCACTGCGGTGGGCCTTGTTCCAGCTGCCCCCTCAGTTTGCTGGCGGCGCGTGTGGAACGTGCAGGCTGGCAAGGAAGCAAGATTTGCTTTTGCTTAACCTTAGGCAGGAAAGCAGCAAAAGTGGCTGGGCTTTGCCATATCTGGGCCCTAAGTATTAAAACAAACATCAAGAGCATCAGTGTGCAAAAGTCATTCTGTCAGTGTTCCTTTCTTAGAGGAATCCCAGAGCATTAGTGACCAACATTCTCCCTTCTTCAAGGAAGGCAGCTGGAAGAATGACATAGGAATTTGGCACTACATATTGACTACAAAAATGCTGGGGGACTGCCCCGCTCTGTGTCCCCATCAGTTCCCATGAAAAACATCCTATTTCTCCAAGTTTCAAGGAAGGAGTGTTGAGATGAGAGACCACCTCAGTAGCCCAAAGGAGGCAAAACATCAAGGCACATTACTGGGCACCAGTAGCACAAGTGAGCAAGGGGGCAGGAGGAATGCCTCCACTTGGAGAGAAAGCTTTGGAGCTGGTCCTCCACTCAACGACTTGCAACCTCTAGCTCCTCTCAGAGCCGGAGGAGAGCCAGCGGCGGCAGTCCCTCTGGTTCTCTGGGGCAGGAGATGTGGTCTGGGCCCTTGGACAGAGCCAGGCTCCTGCGCACGTTCAGCTGCAGGCACCTGACAGAGAAGCACAGAGAAGACCCAGAGCTGGCCCTGCACTGCTTTTGCCCGTCTCATCAGAGGACTGATGAGAAGCAGTGGGAAGGCTCTCAGAGCAAACTTGCAGCAGAAGAAGCAAAAGGGGCAAAGGTGGCCCATCCCTGTTCCTGTGCCCTGGGTCCCCGGGGGTTCTGCATGGAATGTTGCCCGTAGCAACTGTCCTTGTCTCCTACTCCTGCGGCCGTTGGTGGAACACTGGTGGACCAGCGGTGGAGCAGCAGCTGCAGGATCTGCTCCTGGGCTCTCCCTGACCAGCCACCTTCTGGCACCACTCGGCGCCAGACCTGGCCTCTGGATCGACACCCTCGTCTCCTCGTCTGCCGCCAGGCATCCGCACAGCACTTTGGCACTGTCAAAGGTAAGAAAGTCCCCGTTTGCCCTCCAAGCACTAACAGAAGGGCAGGAGGCTCCAGCTGGCTCTCCCACCAGCCACTACAGACAGGTTGTGGGCTCGCTTTCCCCAGACCAGGTTCCGCATGAAGGCGGGCTCCAGCTTCTCCAGGAATAATGCTGCCTCCAGGGAAGACACAGACTTTCCATAGAGGATGTAGAGGTCTGCAAGTCACGGCGCACTTGCAGATTCTCGTCCACTGATGACCCGATTCAAAGTTCTTGGCACCCATTTCACTCCCAAAACTGAGTTGTGCTGACCCCAAAACAAATTGGTCATTCCTTAGCAGTTCAGGGCTTCACTGTCAACAAATCCTCTTACGCCCTGACCCTGCTGGCATCTCCTCCAAAGCTTCAGAAACCAGAATGATGGCACTTCTCTTCTGTCAGGGCTTCTCCTTCAATACTGGCTTTCATCTTCAAAAATGATCTCTTCTCTGCAATACTTACAGATTTACATACTTACAACACTTACAGATACATTCTATTTCAATATCTTTAAAGAGATTTGGTTTTTGGATCTCGTTGTGATAGAGATGTTGGGGGTAGATTTGTCTGTGTTTTTCAATGTCCGTAAGGCTGTTTCTGCCTCATGGTCAGAGGCAGCCATGAAATGCCGTCTTGAGTGGTCCTGGTGAAGAGCACAGTCACAGTATCACAGAACTTTCTGGGCTGGAAGGGATTCTCCAAATCATCTAGCCCACATTGGTGGCCTGCCCAGGAAAGCCTCAAGAATCACACCCCGGGCCCAAGGGCAGTGTCCAAACACTTTTGGAGCTCTGTCAGGCTTGCTGCTGTCACCTCTTCCCTGGGGAGGCTGTTCCAGTGCCCAATCACCCTCGGGGTGGAGGAGCATTTTCCTCAGATCCGACCAAAGCCTGCCCTGGCACATCTTCCCTGCCATTCTCTTGGGTCTCCTCCCTGGCCCCAAGACTGAAGAGAGTGGTGCATGCCCTTCTGCTTCCCCTCTTGAGCAAGCTGCAGGCTGCTAGAGCTCCAGCCTCCGGAATTCCAAGTGAAAAACCCAGCAATGGCACCAAACTGAGGGGAGCTGGGACAGAGGAGCTTGTGCTTGGCAATGATGAGGATGAGAAGGAAGGCTACCCACACATCTCGGCAGAAGGATTGTTATCCGGAGCATTGTTTGGATCTCTTTCAGGTGCCAAGGAGGGGCACAATGAAGAGGAAAGCAAGAGCCAAGAGTCAGCCGTGAGTTTTGGCACAGGGTTAAAGGACAGCAAGCTTGAAAAGAACTGCTGTTTGGCAGAGAGGAGAACTGCTGTTTCAGAGTCAGGGTGGGATTGGTGCAAGGCTTTGGGTCCACGGGCGCTGTCTCTTGACCGCTTGCCTTTCTTACGTCCACCTCCCTCTTCCTTTAGACACATCAATGTTGGCAGTGACTTTCAGGCCGAGCTCCCAGAGCTGCAGACCACACCACCAAGTGAGGATGAAGAGCCTGCAACCCTGGTCTGGAAGCCCTGGGGGGAAGATGACTCTGACATGGAAAAACCTGACAGAGGTAGCTCTCCAGCTTTTCTTCCACCCCCGAGATACGTGGCTGTGTGTAAGGCTGCTTTTTGGGTAAAAAGGCAGCTGTTTGCAGGCTCTGCTTCTCTCCTTCTCCTGCCCATCTTCCCACGTGGAAGTGTTAGAGGCAAGGAGAACGCTCTGCGCTTGTAGCAGAGTAGAAAAAGAGCAAGCGTCCTGCTCTCCAAATTGGCCAGGGGCATTTGCCACTGGAAGGGGGGAGGTTGGCCCCCATTTCTTATTACAAAAGCTGCTTTGAAGGCAGAGCCAGCACTGTGCGGGCCCTTGGTTCAGCTGCCCCTGTCGTTGCTCTCCTTTCCATGCTCCCCCAGCTGCTGTCTGTAGCTCCCGTGCTTTCCTTCTGCCTTGGATGGCAACCTTTGGCCCTTCTCGGCTCAAGCCTGCCTTTTGGCGGCTCTCTGTTGTGCTTGCAGTAAGAGAACTGTTGGACATGGCCAGCTCCCGTGGCATTGCCGGGCCAGCAGCTAACCTGGAACTCGCCCTGCACTGCCTGCACCAGGCCCGCGGCAGCGTTCCGGTAAGAAGCGGCTGTTTGGGGGCAGAGAAGAGTGGGCAGGGAATTCGGAGGGCCCGGGCACTGGGACAGCCGTTCCTGGCTGCTCTTTGAAGAGGGCACTTAACAGCAAGGCCAGAGCACTTGCTGCCTGCTGTGTCTCCTCCAGCTGTGCCAGGGCTGAGCCCAAATGGCACGAGCAGGAACAATATCTCTCCTGGAGGCAGCGGCGGGGAGGCTCCTGCAGCCTGCTGCCTTGTAAATTGCCTGGAGATCTGTGTTCTCTAAGGCATTTGGAGGGGAGATTCCCAGAAGCCTCAGTGAGCTGAGGCAATTCTGGGTGCAGGAGCAGCAAAATCACAGAGCTGCTGAGCCAAATGCCGCTCTTGGGGACCAGGATCAAAGAGCTGGGCAGCCAAAGCGAGGGACTGTGAGCAAATCACAATTTTTGGCCCATGTGGGAGCCAGTTGCCGCAATCCCTAAGGAGGCAAAGTAGGTGAAAGGCAGCATTTATGGTTTTGGGCTTCTGGTTTTTGTTGTGGGGCAGCTAAAGCCTTTTTCCCCTTGGATCTTGCAGGAGGCTCTGGAGATGCTGCTCTCGGGGGGGCCTAAAACACCTCAAGGCCATCCCTTGGCTGATTATCATTACGCAGGTAACCAAAGCAGAGCTTCTTCCTTCACTGGCAGATGCTGCCGGCCCCTTAACTGCTGTGTCAGCCATTTCCGCTTAAACAAATTGTGCTGAACACCCGCACAAGGTCTGGTCTTCTCCGGGGGCGGGGAAAGCACCAGCAGCTCCTCTTTCAGCTTCACTTGTTTTCCATGCCTTTTCCCCGGGGAATGCCTGCCCTTCTCCTTCTGAGGGAGCAGACATGTACACGGGTGAACGATGGCTGGCGCCGATTTTGTTTGGGCAGCCAGTGGGATCTACTTCAAGTGGATGGAGGCTTCAATTTACCTGCTGCTTTTTATGGCCAGGCTCTGATAGATGGACACCTGAGGAGAAGGAGTCCTTCCAAAAGGCTTTCCACACCTACGGCAAGGATTTTCATCTCATCCAGAAGCAGGTAAAGCCATAGCACCTTCTTTACCCTAGCAGACCATCAGAAGGAAAGGTTGCTTATTTCTGATACCAAATACGGGACTTCAGTCTCTCTCTTCTCAAGTGCCAAAAATGTTAAAGTAGTAACAAAAGGGGACATCCAAGGCCTGCGGGAAAATGCTGATCCTGCCTCTCCAGCCCTTTTCTCAAAGCTGTCTTACAAGAAGAAGCTTTATGCTGTCAGGCTTGTCTCACACGTGTGCTGCTCCTTCCACAACACCTTGTGCTGGAATAACTGGAGTGAGCCATGGAAAAAGAACTGTGCTAGATGGATTGGTTGTTGATCTGTGCATTCCGCGTGGTCCCACGTAGCATAATACACTCTTCACTCCATTGCATGATGCTCCTCTTAGTCCACATTGATTTCATTTGACACCCTACTCCATTTAATCCATGATTTTACTTTCTCCTTTACTCCATATTCTACTTTTTCTCCAATGCAGCCTACAGCAAGGCCACTTGAGATTCTTGCTTTTTCTCTTCACAACAGATCCAGAGTAAGACCGTGGCACAGTGTGTGGAATACTACTACTCCTGGAAAAAAGAGCATCAACTTGCCAGCACTCTTGCTCAGGTGAGCGGCAAGAGAATTGAGACATGCCAGGAGGGTCAAGAAACTGGGAGAAGGGGACAAAACCTGCTGATGAGCCATGCCAGACGCCGCTTGGCCAGGATCACATCGTCCCATGCGCTGGGAAAAGCGCAGCAGATGCTGCCCAAGGCTTCATTGTGCTGCTGCCCTGAAATACGGAATCCTAAAAACATAACTTTGACCCGAGAAGGAAGCACCGCCACCCAAATGGCCTTTGACTCTCTACAGATTGCTTTCTCAAGGGCTGGCAGCCTCGCTGATTCCAATCCCACCCTTAATTCGCAACTGTTGCTAACATCAGCAATCCCAGCTGCCTCCTAGGAGAAGCTGCGCTCTTTCAGGGATCTTTTTTAGAATCCCAGCGTACTCCCCAAAATAGAGCTGCGGGTGCTGTGGCTCCGCTAGGACTTTCCGTACCGGCAAACAGCCATTTGGTTCACTATGATAGAGAGAGAAGGAGAGGGAGCAGTATTATTTTGGGTAGTAGAAAATGGGGAAGAATGTGTCTTCACTAATTTGAATAAATTTAAATCCCATTCCCTAGACATTAGGGGAAGAAAACCAGAGAGAAATAGATATTAGGCAGAGAGGTAGGCAGATGTCAGGCAGAGAAAGAAATGTAGAACTATAGACAGCCACACACTTATCCTACCCCTTTGGACTTTCGAAAAGAGGAGGAGTATTTTCCTCCAAGCGCTGGCTTGGCAGCCCGCCACAGCCCACTGCCAAAGGCAGCCGTGTCCTCAGCTCTTCAGGGTTTGGAAGAATTTGCTTTGGCCGATAGAATTTTGTGCTGGGCGCTCTGATTTCCCGCTTCCTGAGAGGAAGGAAACATTGCTAAGGATTCTTTGATTTCCAGACTGTGGGCCAACCAGAGAGGAGCAAAAGCCCCCCCAGAAAGGAGGATGGGGAGACAGGGAAGAGAAGCCGCAAGAGGGCTCGCAGCGCGGAGTGTCCCTGCTGCCAGCCGCGCCAGCCGCCCCACTCGGCGGGAGGCCCCTTTCCGTGCGGCCAGTGCAAACGGTGCGCCACTTCCTCCTCTCTCTGCTCCAAGCTGCGCCTTTGGACTAAAACAGCCTGACCCTTTTCAAAGGCACCACAGGGCAAGCTGAGGGCACTTGCAGGATCGCCCCTCGCAGCCCTGGTCAAGGTTACAAACCCCCTTTTGCAACCCAAACGGCTCAGTTCAAAGCCAGCATTCCCAATGAAACCTTGCCTTGCCTCAACAGGATGCAGTTCACACAAGTAGAAATTTGGAATTTGATCACTGCCATCAAACCAAGCTTTGATTTCATCAAAAGCTCGGTTTGATGGTGCTGATCAAATTGAAACTAGGATGAAGCAAAAGGAGGAAGACATTTCAAGGAATTGAAAGCAGAAAGATCAGGCTCATGGGGCTGATCCGTTTACAAATGCGGCACAGCCTGGAAAGACAGGCAGTCATACTAAAACGGAGATCTCCGTGCTTGCTTTAATGGTGTCTATCAAATTGACCATGGACGGTTTGTTCCCTGTCTTCCAGGCTGTTTGAAACCGTGAAGGAAAGGAACAAACACAGGAGAAGACACCGCCCACGGAAGGAAGCAGAGCCTCTCCGCAAGAAGAAAAGGCCAAATTAGACAAGCCTGCAGTGGTCCAGGGCTAGCAAGAGTTAGGCGTCAAGAGAACTAGATAGAAATAGGATTGGTTTTTAAGTCTTTAGGGTTGGTCATTCTTCTACTTAGTTTCCATGGTAGGAATCTCTCAATTTATTAGTTAAGATTCAGTAGTCATTTTGAAGATGTATTTGTAGTATTAGATTTAGCAGTAAATGTAAGAGGTTTTGTGTTCGCTATGCTCCGTCCTTGGTCATTTGCCTTTGTTGAGACACAAGCTGTCTTTATCATTAAAACAAAGTTGGTTCCATTTTGTCTTTTTCTCTTCATGAACTCACTCCAGAAATGTTCCTTACATTTGCTTGGTGTTGCAAACAGGGCACTTGCCCTGAGAGAAGAATCTGGGCACATGAATCCCCCTACAGGCCCTGCCCCTTGCTCAGCTGGCAGGACTTACAAAGGGGTGTCTCCATTACTGCCAATGAGATAACACTGGGACTTCGTCCTTTGGTGCCTAAAAACCTCAGCTGGGAGTGGAAAGGGAGGCTTTGTTGAATTCAATGAATTGGATCTAAATGAGTGGTCTTGTCTCACTACACTTTCGGGGATAAAAGCAGAGGCTTCAGTCCTTTTCTGTTGCCCAGCAACATAACTTTGTTTCATTTCGAGGGACAGATGGACTTGACCGCCTTCCAGGACGTCTCTAACCTCTCCCATTCTACACAATTAAAATCCACATGCACCACAAAGACATCAGGAGTTCAGGTTCAGCTTCAAATTTCAAGGATTACGCTCCCGCTCTGGGCCTCCAGCAATCTCCTCAGCTAAAGCAGAGCGGGTGTGGTCACTATCCCCTCACTTCTCCCAGCTTGGCTATTTGTGCCAAAGAAGAATCCAAGTCACTCTTTTATCTAGCCCGGCAAATGGCACTGCCTAGCAAGGCTTTGGTGGCAGGGGCTGGGCAGGATGGAGAGGGGGCCAGAGAGGGAGGAATTGCCAGGCTGCTTCTGGGAAGCTGATGGAAGCTTGCCCTTGTCTGACAGAGGCAGTGCAGGTGGGATCTGGAGCATACAAAGTATCTGCACTGCGGTGGGCCTTGTTCCAGCTGCCCCCTCAGTTTGCTGGCGGCGCGGGTGGAACGTGCAGGCTGGCAAGGAAGCAAGATTTGCTTTTGCTTAACCTTAGGCAGGAAAGCAGCAAAAGTGGCTGGGCTTTGCCATATCTGGGACCTAAGTATTAAAACAAACATCAAGAGCATCAGTGTGCAAAAGTCATTCTGTCAGTGTTCCTTTCTTAGAGGAATCCCAGAGCATTAGTGACCAACATTCTCCCTTCTTCAAGGAAGGCAGCTGGAAGAATGACATAGGAATTTGGCACTACATATTGACTACAAAAATGCTGGGGGACTGCCCCGCTCTGTGTCCCCATCAGTTCCCATGAAAAACATCCTATTTCTCCAAGTTTCAAGGAAGGAGTGTTGAGATGAGAGACCACCTCAGTAGCCCAAAGGAGGCAAAACATCAAGGCACATTACTGGGCACCAGTAGCACAAGTGAGCAAGGGGGCAGGAGGAATGCCTCCACTTGGAGAGAAAGCTTTGGAGCTGGTTCTCCACTCAACGACTTGCAACCTCTAGCTCCTCTCAGAGCCGGAGGAGAGCCAGCGGCGGCAGTCCCTCTGGTTCTCTGGGGCAGGAGATGTGGTCTGGGCCCTTGGACAGAGCCAGGCTCCTGCGCACGTTCAGCTGCAGGCACCTGACAGAGAAGCACAGAGAAGACCCAGAGCTGGCCCTGCACTGCTTTTGCCCGTCTCATCAGAGGACTGATGAGAAGCAGTGGGAAGGCTCTCAGAGCAAACTTGCAGCAGAAGAAGCAAAAGGGGCAAAGGTGGCCCATCCCTGTTCCTGTGCCCTGGGTCCCCGGGGCTTCTGCATGGAATGTTGCCCGTAGCAACTGTCCTTGTCTCCTACTCCTGCGGCCGTTGGTGGAACACTGGTGGACCAGCGGTGGAGCAGCAGCTGCAGGATCTGCTCCTGGGCTCTCCCTGACCAGCCACCTTCTGGCACCACTCGGCGCCAGACCTGGCCTCTGGATCGACACCCTCGTCTCCTCGTCTGCCGCCAGGCATCCGCACAGCACTTTGGCACTGTCAAAGGTAAGAAAGTCCCCGTTTGCCCTCCAAGCACTAACAGAAGGGCAGGAGGCTCCAGCTGGCTCTCCCACCAGCCACTACAGACAGGTTGTGGGCTCGCTTTCCCCAGACCAGGTTCCGCATGAAGGCGGGCTCCAGCTTCTCCAGGAATAATGCTGCCTCCAGGGAAGACACAGACTTTCCATAGAGGATGTAGAGGTCTGCAAGTCACGGCGCACTTGCAGATTCTCGTCCACTGATGACCCGATTCAAAGTTCTTGGCACCCATTTCACTCCCAAAACTGAGTTGTGCTGACCCCAAAACAAATTGGTCATTCCTTAGCAGTTCAGGGCTTCACTGTCAACAAATCCTCTTACGCCCTGACCCTGCTGGCATCTCCTCCAAAGCTTCAGAAACCAGAATGATGGCACTTCTCTTCTGTCAGGGCTTCTCCTTCAATACTGGCTTTCATCTTCAAAAATGATCTCTTCTCTGCAATACTTACAGATTTACATACTTACAACACTTACAGATACATTCTATTTCAATATCTTTAAAGAGATTTGGTTTTTGGATCTCGTTGTGATAGAGATGTTGGGGGTAGATTTGTCTGTGTTTTTCAATGTCCGTAAGGCTGTTTCTGCCTCATGGTCAGAGGCAGCCATGAAATGCCGTCTTGAGTGGTCCTGGTGAAGAGCACAGTCACAGTATCACAGAACTTTCTGGGCTGGAAGGGATTCTCCAAATCATCTAGCCCACATTGGTGGCCTGCCCAGGAAAGCCTCAAGAATCACACCCCGGGCCCAAGGGCAGTGTCCAAACACTTTTGGAGCTCTGTCAGGCTTGCTGCTGTCACCTCTTCCCTGGGGAGGCTGTTCCAGTGCCCAATCACCCTCGGGGTGGAGGAGCATTTTCCTCAGATCCGACCAAAGCCTGCCCTGGCACATCTTCCCTGCCATTCTCTTGGGTCTCCTCCCTGGCCCCAAGACTGAAGAGAGTGGTGCATGCCCTTCTGCTTCCCCTCTTGAGCAAGCTGCAGGCTGCTAGAGCTCCAGCCTCCGGAATTCCAAGTGAAAAACCCAGCAATGGCACCAAACTGAGGGGAGCTGGGACAGAGGAGCTTGTGCTTGGCAATGATGAGGATGAGAAGGAAGGCTACCCACACATCTCGGCAGAAGGATTGTTATCCGGAGCATTGTTTGGATCTCTTTCAGGTGCCAAGGAGGGGCACAATGAAGAGGAAAGCAAGAGCCAAGAGTCAGCCGTGAGTTTTGGCACAGGGTTAAAGGACAGCAAGCTTGAGGAGAACTGCTGTTTGGCAGAGAGGAGAACTGCTGTTTCAGAGTCAGGGTGGGATTGGTGCAAGGCTTTGGGTCCACGGGCGCTGTCTCTTGACCGCTTGCCTTTCTTACGTCCACCTCCCTCTTCCTTTAGACACATCAATGTTGGCAGTGACTTTCAGGCCGAGCTCCCAGAGCTGCAGACCACACCACCAAGTGAGGATGAAGAGCCTGCAACCCTGGTCTGGAAGCCCTGGGGGGAAGATGACTCTGACATGGAAAAACCTGACAGAGGTAGCTCTCCAGCTTTTCTTCCACCCCCGAGATACGTGGCTGTGTGTAAGGCTGCTTTTTGGGTAAAAAGGCAGCTGTTTGCAGGCTCTGCTTCTCTCCTTCTCCTGCCCATCTTCCCACGCGGAAGTGTTAGAGGCAAGGAGAATGCTCTGCTCTTGTAGCAGAGCAGGAAAAAGAGCAAGCGTCCTGCTCTCCAAATTGGCCAGGGGCATTTGCCACTGGAAGGGGGGAGATTGGCCCCCATTTCTTATTACAAAAGCTGCTTTGAAAGCAGAGCCAGCACTGCGCGGGCCCTTGGTTCAGCTGCCCCTGTCGTTGCTCTCCTTTCCATGCTCCCCAAGCTGCTGTCTGTAGCTCCCGTGCTTTCCTTCTGCCTTGGATGGCAACCTTTGGCCCTTCTCGGCTCAAGCCTGCCTTTTGGCGGCTCTCTGTTGTGCTTGCAGTAAGAGAACTGTTGGACATGGCCAGCTCCCGTGGCATTGCCGGGCCAGCAGCTAACCTGGAGCTCGCCCTGCACTGCCTGCACCAGGCCCGCGGCAGCGTTCCGGTAAGAAGCGGCTGTTTGGGGGCAGAGAAGAGTGGGCAGGGAATTCGGAGGGCCCGGGCACTGGGACAGCCGTTCCTGGCTGCTCTTTGAAGAGGGCACTTAACAGCAAGGCCAGAGCACTTGCTGCCTGCTGTGTCTCCTCCAGCTGTGCCAGGGCTGAGCCCAAATGGCTCGAGCAGGAACAATATCTCTCCTGGAGGCACCGGCGGGGAGGCTCCTGCAGCCTGCTGCCTTGTAAATTGCCTGGAGATCTGTGTTCTCTAAGGCATTTGGAGGGGAGATTCCCAGAAGCCTCAGTGAGCTGAGGCAATTCTGGGTGCAAGAGCAGCAAAATCACAGAGCTGCTGAGCCAAATGCCGCTCTTGGGGACCAGGATCAAAGAGCTGGGCAGCCAAAGCGAGGGACTGGGAGCAAATGACAATGTTTGGCCCATGTGGGAGCCAGTTGCCGCAATCCCTAAGGAGGCAAAGTAGGTGAAAGGCAGCATTTATGGTTTTGGGCTTCTGGTTTTTGTTGTGGGGCAGCTAAAGCCTTTTTCCCCTTGGATCTTGCAGGAGGCTCTGGAGATGCTGCTCTCGGGGGGGCCTAAAACACCTCAAGGCCATCCCTTGGCTGATTATCATTACGCAGGTAACCAAAGCAGAGCTTCTTCCTTCACTGGCAGATGCTGCCGGCCCCTTAACTGCTGTGTCAGCCATTTCCGCTTAAACAAATTGTGCTGAACACCCGCACAAGGTCTGGTCTTCTCCGGGGGCGGGGAAAGCACCAGCAGCTCCTCTTTCAGCTTCACTTGTTTTCCATGCCTTTTCCCCGGGGAATGCCTGCCCTTCTCCTTCTGAGGGAGCAGACATGTACACGGGTGAACGATGGCTGGCGCCGATTTTGTTTGGGCAGCCAGTGGGATCTACTTCAAGTGGATGGAGGCTTCAATTTACCTGCTGCTTTTTATGGCCAGGCTCTGATAGATGGACACCTGAGGAGAAGGAGTCCTTCCAAAAGGCTTTCCACACCTACGGCAAGGATTTTCATCTCATCCAGAAGCAGGTAAAGCCATAGCACCTTCTTTACCCTAGCAGACCATCAGAAGGAAAGGTTGCTTATTTCTGATACCAAATACTGGACTTCAGTCTCTCTCTTCTCAAGTGCCAAAAATGTTAAAGTAGTAACAAAAGGGGACATCCAAGGCCTGCGGGAAAATGCTGATCCTGCCTCTCCAGCCCTTTTCTCAAAGCTGTCTTACAAGAAGAAGCTTTATGCTGTCAGGCTTGTCTCACACGTGTGCTGCTCCTTCCACAACACCTTGTGCTGGAATAACTGGAGTGAGCCATGGAAAAAGAACTGTGCTAGATGGATTGGTTGTTGATCTGTGCATTCCGCGTGGTCCCACGTAGCATAATACACTCTTCACTCCATTGCATGATGCTCCTCTTAGTCCACATTGATTTCATTTGACACCCTACTCCATTTAATCCATGATTTTACTTTCTCCTTTACTCCATATTCTACTTTTTCTCCAATGCAGCCTACAGCAAGGCCACTTGAGATTCTTGCTTTTTCTCTTCACAACAGATCCAGAGTAAGACCGTGGCACAGTGTGTGGAATACTACTACTCCTGGAAAAAAGAGCATCAACTTGCCAGCACTCTTGCTCAGGTGAGCGGCAAGAGAATTGAGACATGCCAGGAGGGTCAAGAAACTGGGAGAAGGGGACAAAACCTGCTGATGAGCCATGCCAGACGCCGCTTGGCCAGGATCACATCGTCCCATGCGCTGGGAAAAGCGCAGCAGATGCTGCCCAAGGCTTCATTGTGCTGCTGCCCTGAAATACGGAATCCTAAAAACATAACTTTGACCCGAGAAGGAAGCACCGCCACCCAAATGGCCTTTGACTCTCTACAGATTGCTTTCTCAAGGGCTGGCAGCCTCGCTGATTCCAATCCCACCCTTAATTCGCAACTGTTGCTAACATCAGCAATCCCAGCTGCCTCCTAGGAGAAGCTGCGCTCTTTCAGGGATCTTTTTTAGAATCCCAGCGTACTCCCCAAAATAGAGCTGCGGGTGCTGTGGCTCCGCTAGGACTTTCCGTACCGGCAAACAGCCATTTGGTTCACTATGATAGAGAGAGAAGGAGAGGGAGCAGTATTATTTTGGGTAGTAGAAAATGGGGAAGAATGTGTCTTCACTAATTTGAATAAATTTAAATCCCATTCCCTAGACATTAGGGGAAGAAAACCAGAGAGAAATAGATATTAGGCAGAGAGGTAGGCAGATGTCAGGCAGAGAAAGAAATGTAGAACTATAGACAGCCACACACTTATCCTACCCCTTTGGACTTTCGAAAAGAGGAGGAGTATTTTCCTCCAAGCGCTGGCTTGGCAGCCCGCCACAGCCCACTGCCAAAGGCAGCCGTGTCCTCAGCTCTTCAGGGTTTGGAAGAATTTGCTTTGGCCGATAGAATTTTGTGCTGGGCGCTCTGATTTCCCGCTTCCTGAGAGGAAGGAAACATTGCTAAGGATTCTTTGATTTCCAGACTGTGGGCCAACCAGAGAGGAGCAAAAGCCCCCCCAGAAAGGAGGATGGGGAGACAGGGAAGAGAAGCCGCAAGAGGGCTCGCAGCGCGGAGTGTCCCTGCTGCCAGCCGCGCCAGCCGCCCCACTCGGCGGGAGGCCCCTTTCCGTGCGGCCAGTGCAAACGGTGCGCCACTTCCTCCTCTCTCTGCTCCAAGCTGCGCCTTTGGACTAAAACAGCCTGACCCTTTTCAAAGGCACCACAGGGCAAGCTGAGGGCACTTGCAGGATCGCCCCTCGCAGCCCTGGTCAAGGTTACAAACCCCCTTTTGCAACCCAAACGGCTCAGTTCAAAGCCAGCATTCCCAATGAAACCTTGCCTTGCCTCAACAGGATGCAGTTCACACAAGTAGAAATTTGGAATTTGATCACTGCCATCAAACCAAGCTTTGATTTCATCAAAAGCTCGGTTTGATGGTGCTGATCAAATTGAAACTAGGATGAAGCAAAAGGAGGAAGACATTTCAAGGAATTGAAAGCAGAAAGATCAGGCTCATGGGGCTGATCCGTTTACAAATGCGGCACAGCCTGGAAAGACAGGCAGTCATACTAAAACGGAGATCTCCGTGCTTGCTTTAATGGTGTCTATCAAATTGACCATGGACGGTTTGTTCCCTGTCTTCCAGGCTGTTTGAAACCGTGAAGGAAAGGAACAAACACAGGAGAAGACACCGCCCACGGAAGGAAGCAGAGCCTCTCCGCAAGAAGAAAAGGCCAAATTAGACAAGCCTGCAGTGGTCCAGGGCTAGCAAGAGTTAGGCGTCAAGAGAACTAGATAGAAATAGGATTGGTTTTTAAGTCTTTAGGGTTGGTCATTCTTCTACTTAGTTTCCATGGTAGGAATCTCTCAATTTATTAGTTAAGATTCAGTAGTCATTTTGAAGATGTATTTGTAGTATTAGATTTAGCAGTAAATGTAAGAGGTTTTGTGTTCGCTATGCTCCGTCCTTGGTCATTTGCCTTTGTTGAGACACAAGCTGTCTTTATCATTAAAACAAAGTTGGTTCCATTTTGTCTTTTTCTCTTCATGAACTCACTCCAGAAATGTTCCTTACATTTGCTTGGTGTTGCAAACAGGGCACTTGCCCTGAGAGAAGAATCTGGGCACATGAATCCCCCTACAGGCCCTGCCCCTTGCTCAGCTGGCAGGACTTACAAAGGGGTGTCTCCATTACTGCCAATGAGATAACACTGGGACTTCGTCCTTTGGTGCCTAAAAACCTCAGCTGGGAGTGGAAAGGGAGGCTTTGTTGAATTCAATGAATTGGATCTAAATGAGTGGTCTTGTCTCACTACACTTTCGGGGATAAAAGCAGAGGCTTCAGTCCTTTTCTGTTGCCCAGCAACATAACTTTGTTTCATTTCGAGGGACAGATGGACTTGACCGCCTTCCAGGACGTCTCTAACCTCTCCCATTCTACACAATTAAAATCCACATGCACCACAAAGACATCAGGAGTTCAGGTTCAGCTTCAAATTTCAAGGATTACGCTCCCGCTCTGGGCCTCCAGCAATCTCCTCAGCTAAAGCAGAGCGGGTGTGGTCACTATCCCCTCACTTCTCCCAGCTTGGCTATTTGTGCCAAAGAAGAATCCAAGTCACTCTTTTATCTAGCCCGGCAAATGGCACTGCCTAGCAAGGCTTTGGTGGCAGGGGCTGGGCAGGATGGAGAGGGGGCCAGAGAGGGAGGAATTGCCAGGCTGCTTCTGGGAAGCTGATGGAAGCTTGCCCTTGTCTGACAGAGGCAGTGCAGGTGGGATCTGGAGCATACAAAGTATCTGCACTGCGGTGGGCCTTGTTCCAGCTGCCCCCTCAGTTTGCTGGCGGCGCGGGTGGAACGTGCAGGCTGGCAAGGAAGCAAGATTTGCTTTTGCTTAACCTTAGGCAGGAAAGCAGCAAAAGTGGCTGGGCTTTGCCATATCTGGGACCTAAGTATTAAAACAAACATCAAGAGCATCAGTGTGCAAAAGTCATTCTGTCAGTGTTCCTTTCTTAGAGGAATCCCAGAGCATTAGTGACCAACATTCTCCCTTCTTCAAGGAAGGCAGCTGGAAGAATGACATAGGAATTTGGCACTACGTATTGACTACAAAAATGCTGGTGGACTGCCCCGCTCTGTGTCCCCATCAGTTCCCATGAAAAACATCCTATTTCTCCAAGTTTCAAGGAAGGAGTGTTGAGATGAGAGACCACCTCAGTAGCCCAAAGGAGGCAAAACATCAAGGCACATTACTGGGCAGCAATAGCACAAGTGAGCAAGGGGGAAGGAGGAATGCCTCCACTTTGAGAGAAAGCTTTGGAGCTGGTTCTCCACTCAACGACTTGCAACCTCTAGCTCCTCTCAGAGCCAGAGGAGAGCCAGCGGCGGCAGTCCCTCTGGTTCTCTGGGGCAGGAGATGTGGTCTGGGCCCTTGGACAGAGCCAGGCTCCTGCGCACGTTCAGCTGCAGGCACCTGACAGAGAAGCACAGAGAAGACCCAGAGCTGGCCCTGCACTGCTTTTGCCCGTCTCATCAGAGGACTGATGAGAAGCAGTGGGAAGGCTCTCAGAGCAAACTTGCAGCAGAAGAAGCAAAAGGGGCAAAGGTGGCCCATCCCTGTTCCTGTGCCCTGGGTCCCCGGGGGTTCTGCATGGAATGTTGCCCGTAGCAACTGTCCTTGTCTCCTACTCCTGCGGCCGTTGGTGGAACACTGGTGGACCAGCGGTGGAGCAGCAGCTGCAGGATCTGCTCCTGGGCTCTCCCTGACCAGCCACCTTCTGGCACCACTCGGCGCCAGACCTGGCCTCTGGATCGACACCCTCGTCTCCTCGTCTGCCGCCAGGCATCCGCACAGCACTTGGGCACTGTCAAAGGTAAGAAAGTCCCCGTTTGCCCTCCAAGCACTAACAGAAGGGCAGGAGGCTCCAGCTGGCTCTCCCACCAGCCACCACAGACAGGCTGTGGGCTCGCTTTCCCCAGACCAGGTTCCGCATGAAGGCGGGCTCCAGCTTCTCCAGGAATAATGCTGCCTCCAGGGAAAACACAGACCTTTCCATAGAGGATGTAGAGATCTGCAAGTCACGGCGCGCTTGCAGATTCTCGTCCACTGATGACCCGATTCAAAGTTCTTGGCACCCATTTCACTCCCAAAACTGAGTTGTGCTGACCCCAAAACAAATTGGTCATTCCTTAGCAGTTCAGGGCTTCACTGTCAACAAATCCTCTTACGCCCTGACCCTGCTGGCATCTCCTCCAAAGCTTCAGAAACCAGAATGATGGCACTTCTCCTCTGTCAGGGCTTCTCCTTCAATACTGGCTTTCATCTTCAAAAATGATCTCTTCTCTGCAATACTTACAGATTTACATACTTACAACACTTACAGATACATTCTATTTCAATATCTTTAAAGAGATTTGGTTTTTGGATCTCGTTGTGATAGAGATGTTGGGGGTAGATTTGTCTGTGTTTTTCAATGTCCGTAAGGCTGTTTCTGCCTCATGGTCAGAGGCAGCCATGAAATGCCGTCTTGAGTGGTCCTGGTGAAGAGCACAGTCACAGTATCACAGAACTTTCTGGGCTGGAAGGGATTCTCCAAATCATCTAGCCCACATTGGTGGCCTGCCCAGGAAAGCCTCAAGAATCACACCCCGGGCCCAAGGGCAGTGTCCAAACACTTTTGGAGCTCTGTCAGGCTTGCTGCTGTCACCCCTTCCCTGGGGAGGCTGTTCCAGTGCCCAATCACCCTCTGGGTGAGGAGCATTTTCCTCAGATCCGACCAAAGCCTGCCCTAGCACATCTTCCCTGCCATTCTCTTGGGTCTCCTCCCTGGCCCCAAGACTGAAGAGAGTGGTGCATGCCCTTCTGCTTCCCCTCTTGAGCAAGCTGCAGGCTGCTAGAGCTCCAGCCTCCGGAATTCCAAGTGAAAAACCCAGCAATGGCACCAAACTGAGGGGAGCTGGGACAGAGGAGCTTGTGCTTGGCAATGATGAGGATGAGAAGGAAGGCTACCCACACATCTCGGCAGAAGGATTGTTATCCGGAGCATTGTTTGGATCTCTTTCAGGTGCAAAGGAGGGGCACAATGAAGAGGAAAGCAAGAGCCAAGAGTCAGCCGTGAGTTTTGGCACAGGGTTAAAGGACAGCAAGCTTGAGGAGAACTGCTGTTTGGCAGAGAGGAGAACTGCTGTTTCAGAGTCAGGGTGGGATTGGTGCAAGGCTTTGGGTCCACGGGCGCTGTCTCTTGACCGCTTGCCTTTCTTACGTCCACCTCCCTCTTCCTTTAGACACATCAATGTTGGCAGTGACTTTCAGGCTGAGCTCCCAGAGCTGCAGACCACACCACCAAGTGAGGATGAAGAGCCTGCAACCCTGGTCTGGAAGCCCTGGGGGGAAGATGACTCTGACATGGAAAAACCTGACAGAGGTAGCTCTCCAGCTTTTCTTCCACCCCTCAGATACGTGCCTGTGTGTAAGGCTGCTTTTTGGGTAAAAAGGCAGCTGTTTGCAGGCTCTGCTTCTCTCCTTCTCTCGCCCATCTTCCCACGCGGAAGTGTTAGAGGCAAGGAGAATGCTCTGCTCTTGTAGCAGAGCAGGAAAAAGAGCAAGCGTCCTGCTCTCCAAATTGGCCAGGGGCATTTGCCACTGGAAGGGGGGAGATTGGCCCCCATTTCTTATTACAAAAGCTGCTTTGAAGGCAGAGCCAGCACTGCGCGGGCCCTTGGTTCAGCTGCCCCTGTCGTTGCTCTCCTTTCCATGCTCCCCAAGCTGCTGTCTGTAGCTCCCGTGCTTTCCTTCTGCCTTGGATGGCAACCTTTGGCCCTTCTCGGCTCAAGCCTGCCTTTTGGCGGCTCTCTGTTGTGCTTGCAGTAAGAGAACTGTTGGACATGGCCAGCTCCCGTGGCATTGCCGGGCCAGCAGCTAACCTGGAGCTCGCCCTGCACTGCCTGCACCAGGCCCGCGGCAGCGTTCCGGTAAGAAGCGGCTGTTTGGGGGCAGAGAAGAGTGGGCAGGGAATTTGGAGGGCCCGGGCACTGGGACAGCCTTTCCTGGCTGCTCTTTGAAGAGGGCACTTAACAGCAAGGCCAGAGCACTTGCTGCCTGCTGTGTCTCCTCCAGCTGTGCCAGGGCTGAGCCCAAATGGCTCGAGCAGGAACAATATCTCTCCTGGAGGCAGCGGCGGGGAGGCTCCTGCAGCCTGCTGCCTTGTAAATTGCCTGGAGATCTGTGTTCTCTAAGGCATTTGGAGGGGAGATTCCCAGAAGCCTCAGTGAGCTGAGGCAATTCTGGGTGCAGGAGCAGCAAAATCACAGAGCTGCTGAGCCAAATGCCGCTCTTGGGGACCAGGATCAAAGAGCTGGGCAGCCAAAGCGAGGGACTGTGAGCAAATCACAAGTTTTGGCCCATGTGGGAGCCAGTTGCCGCAATCCCTAAGGAGGCAAAGTAGGTGAAAGGCAGCATTTATGGTTTTGGGCTTCTGTTTATTGTTGTGGGGCAGCTAAAGCCTTTTTCCCCTTGGATCTTGCAGGAGGCTCTGGAGATGCTGCTCTCGGGGGGGCCTAAACCACCTCAAGGCCATCCCTTGGCTGATTATCATTACGCAGGTAACCAAAGCAGAGCTTCTTCCTTCACTGGCAGATGCTGCCGGCCCCTTAACTGCTGTGTCGGCCATTTCCGCTTAAACAAATTGTGCTGAACACCCGCACAAGGTCTGGTCTTCTCCGGGGGCTGGGGAAGCACCAGCAGCTCCTCTTTCAGCTTCACTTGTTTTCCATGCCTTTTCCCTGGGGAATGCCTGCCCTTCTCCTTCTGAGGGAGCAGACATGTACACGGGTGAACGATGGCTGGCGCCGATTTTGTTTGGGCAGCCAGTGGGATCTACTTCAAGTGGATGGAGGCTTCAATTTACCTGCTGCTTTTTATGGCCAGGCTCTGACAGATGGACACCTGAGGAGAAGGAGTCCTTCCAAAAGGCTTTCCACACCTACGGCAAGGATTTTCATCTCATCCAGAAGCAGGTAAAGCCATAGCACCTTCTTTACCCTAGCAGACCATCAGAAGGAAAGGTTGCTTATTTCGGATACCAAATACTGGACTTCAGTCTCTCTCTTCTCAAGTGCCAAAAATGTTAAAGTAGTAACAAAAGGGGACATCCAAGGCCTGCGGGAAAATGCTGATCCTGCCTCTCCAGCCCTTTTCTCCAAGCTGTCTTGCAAGAAGAAGCTTTATGCTGTCAGGCTTGTCTCACACGTGTGCTGCTCCTTCCACAACACCTTGTGCTGGAATAACTGGAGTGAGCCACGGAAAAAGAACTGTGCTAGATGGATTGGTTGTTGATCTGTGCATTCCACGTGGTCCCACGTAGCATAATACACTCTTCACTCCATTGCATGATGCTCCTCTTAGTCCACATTGATTTCATTTGACACCCTACTCCATTTAATCCATGATTTTACTTTCTCCTTTACTCCATATTCTACTTTTTCTCCAATGCAGCCTACAGCAAGGCCACTTGAGATTCTTGCTTTTTCTCTTCACAACAGATCCAGAGTAAGACCGTGGCACAGTGTGTGGAATACTACTACTCCTGGAAAAAAGAGCATCAACTTGCCAGCACTCTTGCTCAGGTGAGCGGCAAGAGAATTGAGACATGCCAGGAGGGTCAAGAAACTGGGAGAAGGGGACAAAACCTGCTGATGAGCCATGCCAGACGCCGCTTGGCCAGGATCACATCGTCCCATGCGCTGGGAAAAGCGCAGCAGATGCTGCCCAGAGCTTCATTGTGCTGCTGCCCTGAAATACGGAATCCTAAAAACATAACTTTGACCCAAGAAGGCAGCACCGCCACCAAAATGGCCTTTGACTCTCCACAGATTGCTTTCTCAAGGGCTGGCAGCCTCGCTGATTCCAATCCCACCCTTAATTCGCAACTGTTGCTAACATCAGCAATCCCAGCTGCCTCCTAGGAGAAGCTGCGCTCTTTCAGGGATCTTTTTTAGAATCCCAGCGTACTCCCCAAAAAGGAGCTGCGGGTGCTGTGGCTCCGCTAGGACTTTCCTTACCGGCAAACAGCCATTTGGTTCACTATGATAGAGAGAGAAGGAGAGGGAGCAGTATTATTTTGGGTAGTAGAAAATGGGGAAGAATGTGTCTTCACTAATTTGAAAAAATTTAAATCCCATTCCCTAGACATTAGGGGAAGAAAACCAGAGAGAAATAGATATTAGGCAGAGAGGTAGGCAGATGTCAGGCAGAGAAAGAAATGTAGAACTATAGATAGCCACACACTTATCCTACCCCTTTGGACTTTAGAAAAGAGGAGGAGTATTTTCCTCCAAGCGCTGGCTTGGCAGCCCGCCACAGCCCACTGCCAAATAAAGGCAGCCGTGTCCTCAGCTCTACAGGGTTTGGAAGAATTTGCTTTGGCCGATAGAATTTTGTGCTGGACGCTCTGATTTCCCGCTTCCTGAGAGGAAGGAAACATTGATAAGGATTCTTTGATTTCCAGACTGTGGGCCAACCAGAGAGGAGCAAAAGCCCCCCCAGAAAGGAGGATGGGGAGACAGGGAAGAGAAGCCGCAAGAGGGCTCGCAGCGCGGAGTGTCCCTGCTGCCAGCCGCGCCAGCCGCCCCACTCGGCGGGAGGCCCCTTTCCGTGCGGCCAGTGCAAACGGTGCGCCACTTCCTCCTCTCTCTGCTCCAAGCTGCGCCTTTGGACTAAAACAGCCTGACCCTTTCCAAAGGCACCACAGGGCAAGCTGAGGGCACTTGCAGGATCGCCCCTCGCAGCCCTGGTCAAGGTTACAAACCCCCTTTTGCAACCCAAACGGCTCAGTTCAAAGCCAGCATTCCCAATGAAACCTTGCCTTGCCTCAACAGGATGCAGTTCACACAAGTAGAAATTTGGAATTTGATCACTGCCATCAAACCAAGCTTTGATTTCATCAAAAGCTCGGTTTGATGGTGCTGATCAAATTGAAACTAGGATGAAGCAAAAGGAGGAAGACATTTCAAGGAATTGAAAGCAGAAAGATCAGACTCATGGGGCTGATCCGTTTACAAATGCGGCACAGCCTGGAAAGACAGGCAGTCATACTAAAACGGAGATCTCCGTGCTTGCTTTAATGGTGTCTATCAAATTGACCATGGACGGTTTGTTCCCTGTCTTCCAGGCTGTTTGAAACCGTGAAGGAAAGGAACAAACACAGGAGAAGACACCGCCCACGGAAGGAAGCAGAGCCTCTCCGCAAGAAGAAAAGGCCAAATTAGACAAGCCTGCAGGTGTCCAGGGCAAGCAAGAGTTAGGCGTCAAGAGGACTAGATAGAAATAGGATTGGTTTTTAAGTCTTTAGGGTTGGTCATTCTTCTACTTAGTTTCCATGGTAGGAATCTCTCAATTTATTAGTTAAGATTCAGTAGTCATTTTGAAGATGTATTAGTAGTATTAGATTTAGCAGTAAATGTAAGAGGTTTTGTGTTCGCTATGCTCTGTCCTTGGTCATTTTGCCTTAGTTGAGACACAAGCTGTCTTTATCAATAAAACAAAGTTGGTTCCATTTTGTCTTTTTGTCTTCATGAACTCACTCCAGAAATGTTCCTTACATTTGCTTGGTGTTGCAAACATGGCACTTGCCCTGAGAGAAGAATCTGGGCACATGAATCCCCCTACAGGCCCTGCCCCTTGCTCAGCTGGCGGGACTTACAAAGGGGTGTCTCCATTACTGCCAATGAGATAACACTGGGACTTCGTCCTTTGGTGCCTAAAAACCTCAGCTGGGAGTGGAAAGGGAGGCTTTGTTGAATTGGATCTAAATGAGTGGTCTTGTCTCACTACACTTTCTGGGATAAAAGCAGAGGCTTCAGTCCTTTTCTGTTGCCCAGCAACATAACTTTGTTTCATTTCGGGGGACAGATGGACCTGACCGCCTTCCAGGACGTCTCTAGCCTCTCCCATTCTACACAATTAATATCCACATGCACCACAAAGACATCAGGAGTTCAGGTTCACTTTCAAATTTCAAGGATTACGCTCCCTCTCTGGGCCTCCAGCAATCTCCTCAGCTAAAGCAGAGCGGGTGTGGTCACTATCCCCTCACTTCTCCCAGCTTGGCTATTTGCACCAAAGAAGAATCCAAGCCACTCTTTTATCTAGCCCAGCAAATGGCACTGCCTAGCAAGGCTTTGGTGGCAGGGGCTGGGCAGGATGGAGGAATTGCGAGGTTGCTTCTGGGAAGCTGATGGAAGCTTGCCCTTGTCTGATAGAGGCAGTGCAGGTGGGATCTGGAGCATACAAAGTACCTGCACTGCAGTGGGCCTTGTTCCAGCTGCCCCCTCAGTTTGCTGGCGGCGCGGGTGGAACGTGCAGGCTGGCAAGGAAGCAAGATTTGCTTTTGCTTAACCTTAGGCAGGAAAGCAGCAAAAGTGGCTGGGCTTTGCCATATCTGGGCCCTAAGTATTAAAACAAACATCAAGACCATCGCTGTGCAAAAGTCATTCTGTCAGTGTTCCTTTCTTAGAGGAATCCCAGAGCATTAGAGACCAACATTCTCCCTTCTTCAAGGAAGGCAGCTGGAAGAATGACATAGGAATTTGGCACTACGTATTGACTACAAAAATGCTGGTGGACTGCCCCGCTCTGTGTCCCCATCAGTTCCCATGAAAAACATCATATTTCTCCAAGTTTCAAGGAAGGAGTGTTGAGATGAGAGACCACCTCAGTAGCCCAAAGGAGGCAAAACACCAAGGCACCTTACTGGGCAGCAATAGCACAAGTGAGCAAGGGGGCAGGAGGAATGCCTCCACTTGGAGAGAAAGCTTTGGAGCTGGTTCTCCACTCAACGACTTGCAACCTCTAGCTCCTCTCAGAGCCAGAGGAGAGCCAGCGGCGGCAGTCCCTCTGGTTCTCTGGGGCAGGAGATGTGGTCTGGGCCCTTGGACAGAGCCAGGCTCCTGCGCACGTTCAGCTGCAGGCACCTGACAGAGAAGCACAGAGAAGACCCAGAGCTGGCCCTGCACTGCTTTTGCCCGTCTCATCAGAGGACTGATGAGAAGCAGTGGGAAGGCTCTCAGAGCAAACTTGCAGCAGAAGAAGCAAAAGGGGCAAAGGTGGCCCATCCCTGTTCCTGTGCCCTGGGTCCCCGGGGGTTCTGCATGGAATGTTGCCCGTAGCAACTGTCGTTGTCTCCTACTCCTGCGGCCGTTGGTGGAACACTGGTGGACCAGCGGTGGAGCAGCAGCTGCAGGATCTGCTCCTGGGCTCTCCCTGACCAGCCACCTTCTGGCACCACTCGGCGCCAGACCTGGCCTCTGGATCGACACCCTCGTCTCCTCGTCTGCCGCCAGGCATCCGCACAGCACTTGGGCACTGTCAAAGGTAAGAAAGTCCCCGTTTGCCCTCCAAGCACCAACAGAAGGGCAGGAGGCTCCAGCTGGCTCTCCCACCAGCCACTACAGACAGGCTGTGGGCTCGCTTTCCCCAGACCAGGTTCCGCATGAAGGCGGGCTCCAGCTTCTCGAGGAATAATGCTGCCTCCAGGGGAAACACAGACCTTTCCAAAGAGGATGTAGAGATCTGCAAGTCACGGCGCACTTGCAGATTCTCGTCCACTGATGACCCGATTCAAAGTTCTTGGCACCCATTTCACTCCCAAAACTGAGTTGTGGTGACCCCAAAACAAATTGGTCATTCCTTAGCAGTTCAGGGCTTCACTGTCAACAAATCCTCTTACGCCCTGACCCTGCTGGCATCTCCTCCAAAGCTTCAGAAACCAGAATGATGGCACTTCTCTTCTGTCAGGGCTTCTCCTTCAATACTGGCTTTCATCTTCAAAAATGATCTCTTCTCTGCAATACTTACAGATTTACATACTTACAACACTTACAGATACATTCTATGTCAATATCTTTAAAGAGATTTGGTTTTTGGATCTCGTTGTGATAGAGATGTTGGGGGTAGATTTGTCTGTGTTTTTCAATGTCCGTAAGGCTGTTTCTGCCTCATGGTCAGAGGCAGCCATGAAATGCCGTCTTGAGTGGTCCTGGTGAAGAGCACAGTCACAGTATCACAGAACTTTCTGGGCTGGAAGGGATTCTCCAAATCATCTAGCCCACATCGGTGGCCTGCCCAGGAAAGCCTCAAGAATCACACCCCGGGCCCAAGGGCAGTGTCCAAACACTTTTGGAGCTCTGTCAGGCTTGCTGCTGTCACCCCTTCCCTGGGGAGGCTGTTCCAGTGCCCAATCACCCTCGGGGTGGAGGAGCATTTTCCTCAGATCCGACCAAAGCCTGCCCTGGCACATCTTCCCTGCCATTCTCTTGGGTCTCCTCCCTGGCCCCAAGACTGAAGAGAGTGGTGCATGCCCTTCTGCTTCCCCTCTTGAGCAAGCTGCAGGCTGCTAGAGCTCCAGCCTCCGGAATTCCAAGTGAAAAACCCAGCAATGGCACCAAACTGAGGGGAGCTGGGACAGAGGAGCTTGTGCTTGGCAATGATGAGGATGAGAAGGAAGGCTACCCACACATCTTGGCAGAAGGATTGTTATCCGGAGCATTGTTTGGATCTCTTTCAGGTGCAAAGGAGTGGCACAATGAAGAGGAAAGCAAGAGCCAAGAGTCAGCCGTGAGTTTTGGCACAGGGTTAAAGGACAGCAAGCTTGAGGAATGGCAGAGAGGAGAACTGCTGTTTCAGAGTCAGGGTGGGATTGGTGCAAGGCTTTGGGTCCACGGGCGCTGTCTCTTGACCGCTTGCCTTTCTTACGTCCACCTCCCTCTTCCTTTAGACACATCAATGTTGGCAGTGACTTTCAGGCCGAGCTCCCAGAGCTGCAGACCACACCACCAAGTGAGGATGAAGAGCCTGCAACCCTGGTCTGGAAGCCCTGGGGGGAAGATGACTCTGACATGGAAAAACCTGACAGAGGTAGCTCTCCAGCTTTTCTTCCACCCCTCAGATACGTGGCTGTGTGTAAGGCTGCTTTTTGGGTAAAAAGGCAGCTGTTTGCAGGCTCTGCTTCTCTCCTTCTCTCGCCCATCTTCCCACGCGGAAGTGTTAGAGGCAAGGAGAATGCTCTGCTCTTGTAGCAGAGCAGGAAAAAGAGCAAGCGTCCTGCTCTCCAAATTGGCCAGGGGCATTTGCCACTGGAAGGGGGGAGATTGGCCCCCATTTCTTATTACAAAAGCTGCTTTGAAAGCAGAGCCAGCACTGCGCGGGCCCTTGGTTCAGCTGCCCCTGTCGTTGCTCTCCTTTCCATGCTCCCCAAGCTGCTGTCTGTAGCTCCCGTGCTTTCCTTCTGCCTTGGATGGCAACCTTTGGCCCTTCTCGGCTCAAGCCTGCCTTTTGGCGGCTCTCTGTTGTGCTTGCAGTAAGAGAACTGTTGGACATGGCCAGCTCCCGTGGCATTGCTGGGCCAGCAGCTAACCTGGAGCTCGCCCTGCACTGCCTGCACCAGGCCCGCGGCAGCGTTCCGGTAAGAAGCGGCTGTTTGGGGGCAGAGAAGAGTGGGCAGGGAATTCGGAGGGCCCGGGCACTGGGACAGCCGTTCCTGGCTGCTCTTTGAAGAGGGCACTTAACAGCAAGGCCAGAGCACTTGCTGCCTGCTGTGTCTCCTCCACCTGTGCCAGGGCTGAGCCCAAATGGCTCGAGCAGGGAGAATATCTCTCCTGGAGGCAGCGGCGGGGAGGCTCCTGCAGCCTGCTGCCTTGTAAATTGCCTGGAGATCTGTGTTCTCTAAGGCATTTGGAGGGGAGATTCCCAGAAGCCTCAGTGAGCTGAGGCAATTCTGGGTGCAGGAGCAGCAAAATCACAGAGCTGCTGAGCCAAATGCCGCTCTTGGGGACCAGGATCAAAGAGCTGGGCAGCCAAAGCGAGGGACTGGGAGCAAATCACAATTTTGGCCCATGTGGGAGCCAGTTGCCGCAATCCCTAAGGAGGCAAAGTAGGTGAAAGGCAGCATTTATGGTTTTGGGCTTCTGGTTTTTGTTGTGGGGCAGCTAAAGCCTTTTTCCCCTTGGATCTTGCAGGAGGCTCTGGAGATGCTGCTCTCGGGGGGGCCTAAACCACCTCAAGGCCATCCCTTGGCTGATTATCATTACGCAGGTAACCAAAGCAGAGCTTCTTCCTTCACTGGCAGATGCTGCCGGCCCCTTAACTGCTGTGTCGGCCATTTCCGCTTAAACAAATTGTGCTGAACACCCGCACAAGGTCTGGTCTTCTCCGGGGGCTGGGGAAGCACCAGCAGCTCCTCTTTCAGCTTCACTTGTTTTCCATGCCTTTTCCCTGGGGAATGCCTGCCCTTCTCCTTCTGAGGGAGCAGACATGTACACGGGTGAACGATGGCTGGCGCCGATTTTGTTTGGGCAGCCAGTGGGATCTACTTCAAGTGGATGGAGGCTTCAATTTACCTGCTGCTTTTTATGGCCAGGCTCTGATAGATGGACACCTGAGGAGAAGGAGTCCTTCCAAAAGGCTTTCCACACCTACGGCAAGGATTTTCATCTCATCCAGAAGCAGGTAAAGCCATAGCACCTTCTTTACCCTAGCAGACCATCAGAAGGAAAGGTTGCTTATTTCTGATACCAAATACTGGACTTCAGTCTCTCTCTTCTCAAGTGCCAAAAATGTTAAAGTAGTAACAAAAGGGGACATCCAAGGCCTGCGGGAAAATGCTGATCCTGCCTCTCCAGCCCTTTTCTCCAAGCTGTCTTGCAAGAAGAAGCTTTATGCTGTCAGGCTTGTCTCACACGTGTGCTGCTCCTTCCACAACACCTTGTGCTGGAATAACTGGAGTGAGCCACGGAAAAAGAACTGTGCTAGATGGATTGGTTGTTGATCTGTGCATTCCACGTGGTCCCACGTAGCATAATACACTCTTCACTCCATTGCATGATGCTCCTCTTAGTCCACATTGATTTCATTTGACACCCTACTCCATTTAATCCATGATTTTGCTTCCTCCTTTACTCCATATTCTACTTTTTCTCCAATGCAGCCTACAGCAGGGCCACTTGAGATTCTTGCTTTTTCTCTCCACAACAGATCCAGAGTAAGACCGTGGCACAGTGTGTGGAATACTACTACTCCTGGAAAAAAGAGCATCAATTTGCCAGCACTCTTGCTCAGGTGAGCGGCAAGAGAATTGAGACATGCCAGGAGGGTCAAGAAACTGGGAGAAGGGGACAAAACCTGCTGATGAGCCATGCCAGACGCCGCTTGGCCAGGATCACATCGTCCCATGCGCTGGGAAAAGCGCAGCAGATGCTGCCTAGGGCTTCATTGTGCTGCTGCCCTGAAATATGGAATCCTAAAAACATAACTTTGACCCAAGAAGGCAGCACCGCCATCAAAATGGCCTTTGACTCTCTACAGATTGCTTTCTCAAGGGCTGGCAGCCTCGCTGATTCCAATCCCACCCTTAATTCGCAACTGTTGCTAACATCAGCAATCCCAGCTGCCTCCTAGGAGATGCTGCGCTCCTTCAGGGATCTTTTTTAGAATCCCAGCGTACTCCCCAAAATGGAGCTGCGGGTGCTGTGGCTCCGCTACGACTTTCCTTACTGGCAAACAGCCATTTGGTTCACAATGATAGGGAGAGAGGGAGAGGGAGCAGTATTATTTTGGGTAGTAGAAAATGGGGAACAACGTGTCTTCACTAATTTGAATAAATTTAAATCCCATTCCCTAGACATTAGGGGAAGAAAACCAGAGAGAAATAGATATTAGGCAGAGAGGTAGGCAGATGTCAGGCAGAGAAAGAAATGTAGAACTATAGATAGCCACACACTTATCCTACCCCTTTGGACTTTAGAAAAGAGGAGGAGTATTTTCCTCCAAGCGCTGGCTTGGCAGCCCGCCACAGCCCACTGCCAAATAAAGGCAGCCGTGTCCTCAGCTCTTCAGGGTTTGGAAGAATTTGCTTTGGCCGATAGAATTTTGTGCTGGACGCTCTGATTTCCCGCTTCCTGAGAGGAAGGAAACATTGATAAGGATTCTTTGATTTCCAGACTGTGGGCCAAGCAGAGTGGAGCAAAAGCCCCCCCAGAAAGGAGGATGGGGAGACAGGGAAGAGAAGCCGCAAGAGGGCTCGCAGCGCGGAGTGTCCCTGCTGCCAGCCGCGCCAGCCGCCCCACTCGGCGGGAGGCCCCTTTCCGTGCGGCCAGTGCAAACGGTGCGCCACTTCCTCCTCTCTCTGCTCCAAGCTGCGCCTTTGGACTAAAACAGCCTGACCCTTTCCAAAGGCACCACAGGGCAAGCTGAGGGCACTTGCAGGATCGCCCCTCGCAACCCTGGTCAAGGTTACAACCCTCTTTTGCAACCCAAACGGCTCAGTTCAAAGCCGGCATTCCCAATGAAACCTTGCCGTGCTCACACAGGATGCAGTTCACACAAGTAGAAATTTGGAATTTGATCACTGCCATCAAACCAAGCTTTGATTTCATCAAAAGCATGGTTTGATGGTGCTGATCAAATTGAAACTAGGATGAAGCAAAAGGAGGAAGACATTTCAAGGAATTGAAAGCAGAAAGATCAGAGGGCTGATCCGTTTACAAATGTGGCACAGCCTGGAAAGACAGGCAGTCATACTAAAACGGAGATCTCCGTGCTTGCTTTAATGGTGTCTATCAAATTGACCATGGACGGTTTGTTCCCTGTCTTCCAGGGTGTTTGAAAGCGTGAAGGAAAGGAACAAACACAGGAGAAGACACCGCCCACGGAAGGAAGCAGAGCCTCTCCGCAAGAAGAAAAGGCCAAATTAGACAAGCCTGCAGTTGTCCAGGGCAAGCAAGAGTTAGGCGTCAAGAGGACTAGATAGAAATAGGATTGGTTTTTAAGTCTTTAGGGTTAGTCATTCTTCTACTTAGTTTCCATGGTAGGAATCTCTCAATTTATTCGTTAAGATTCAGTAGTCATTTTGAAGATGTATTAGTAGTATAAGATTTAGCAGTAAATGTAAGAGGTTTTGTGTTCGCTATGCTCCGTCCTTGGTCATTTGCCTTTGTTGAGACACAAGCTGTCTTTATCATTAAAACAAAGTTGGTTCCATTTTGTATTTTTCTCTTCATGAACTCACTCCAGAAATGTTCCTTACATTTGCTTGGTGTTGCAAACATGGCACTTGCCCTGAGAGAAGAATCTGGGCACATGAATCCCCCTACAGGCCCTGCCCCTTGCTCAGCTGGCAGGACTTACAAAGGGGTGTCTCCATTACTGCCAATGAAATAACACTGGGACTTCGTCCTTTGATACCTAAAAACCCCAGCTGGGAGTGGAAAGGGAGGCTTTGTTGAATTCAATGAATTGGATCTAAATGAGTGGTCTTGTCTCACTACACTTTCTGGGATAAAAGCAGAGGCTTCAGTCCTTTTCTGTTGCCCAGCAACATAACTTTGTTTCATTTCGGGGGACAGATGGACTTGACCGCCTTCCAGGACGTCTCTAACCTCTCCCATTCTACACAATTAAAATCCACATGCACCACAAAGACATCAGGAGTTCAGGTTCACTTTCAAAATTCAAGCATTACGCTCCCACTCTGTGTCTCCAGCAATCTCCTCAGCTAAAGCAGAGCGGGTGTGGTCACTATCCCCTCACTTCTCCCAGCTTGGCTATTTGCACCAAAGAAGAATGCAAGTCACTCTTTTATCTAGCCCGGCAATTGGAACTTCCTAGCAAGGCATTGGTGGCAGGGGCTGGGCTGGATGGAGAGGGGGCCAGCGAGGGGGGAATTGCCGGGCTACTTCTGGGAAGCTGATGGAAGCTTGCCCTTGTCTGATAGAGGCAGTGCAGGTGGGATCTGGAGCCTACAAAGTATCTGCACTGCAGTGGGCCTTGTTCCAGCTGCCCCCTCAGTTTGCTGGCGGTGCGTGTGGAACGTGCAGGCTGGCAAGGAAGCAAGATTTGCTTTTGCTTATTCTAAGCAGGATAGCAGCAAAAGTGGCTGGGCTTTGCCATATCTGGGACCTAAGTATTAAAACAAACATCAAGACCATCACTGTGCAAAAGTCATTCTGTCAGTGTTCCTTTCTTAGAGGAATCCCAGAGCATTAGAGACCAACATTCTCCCTTCTTCAAGGAAGGCAGCTGGAAGAATGACATAGGAATTTGGCACTACATATTGACTACAAAAATTCTGGGGGACTGCCCTGCTCTGTGTCCCCATCAGTTCCCATGAAAAACATCCTATTTCTCCAAGTTTCAAGGAAGGAGTGTTGAGATGAGAGACCACCTCAGTAGCCCAAAGGAGGCAAAACATCAAGGCACATTACTGGGCACCAGTAGCACAAGTGAGCAAGGGGGCAGGAGGAATGCCTCCACTTTGAAAGAAAGCTTTGGAGCTGGTTCTCCACTCAACGACTTGCAACCTCTAGCTCCTCTCAGAGCCGGAGGAGAGCCAGCGGCGGCAGTCCCTCTGGTTCTCTGGGGCAGGAGATGTGGTCTGGGCCCTTGGACAGAGCCAGGCTCCTGCGCACGTTCAGCTGCAGGCACCTGACAGAGAAGCACAGAGAAGACCCAGAGCTGGCCCTGCACTGCTTTTGCCCGTCTCGTCAGAGGACTGATGAGAAGCAGTGGGAAGGTTCTCAGAGCAAACTTGCAGCAGAAGAAGCAAAAGGGGCAAAGGTGGCCCATCCCTGTTCCTGTGCCCTGGGTCCCCGGGGCTTCTGCATGGAATGTTGCCCGTAGCAACTGTCCTTGTCTCCTACTCCTGCGGCCGTTGGTGGAACACTGGTGGACCAGCGGTGGAGCAGCAGCTGCAGGATCTGCTCCTGGGCTCTCCCTGACCAGCCACCTTCTGGCACCACTCGGCGCCAGACCTGGCCTCTGGATCGACACCCTCGTCTCCTCGTCTGCCGCCAGGCATCCGCACAGCACTTTGGCACTGTCAAAGGTAAGAAAGTCCCCGTTTGCCCTCCAAGCACTAACAGAAGGGCAGGAGGCTCCAGCTGGCTCTCCCACCAGCCACCACAGACAGGCTGTGGGCTCGCTTTCCCCAGACCAGGTTCCGCATGAAGGCGGGCTCCAGCTTCTCGAGGAATAATGCTGCCTCCAGGGGAAGACACAGACCTTTCCATAGAGGATGTAGAGATCTGCAAGTCACAGTGCACTTGCAGATTCTCGTCCACTGATGACCCGATTAAAAGTTCTTGGCACCCATTTCACTCCCAAAACTGAGTTGTGGTGACCCCAAAACAAATTGGTCATTCCTTAGCAGTTCAGGGCTTCACTGTCAACAAATCCTCTTACGCCCTGACCCTGCTGACATCTCCTCCAAAGCTTCAGAAACCAGAATGATGGCACTTCTCCTCTGTCAGGGCTTCTCCTTCAATACTGGCTTTCATCTTCAAAAATGATCTCTTCTCCGCAACACTTACAGACTTACATACTTACAACACTTACAGATACATTCTATTTCCATATCTTTAAAGAGATTTGTTTTTTGGATCTCTTTGTGATAGAGATGTTGGGGGTAGATTTGTCTGTGTTTTTCAATGTCCGTAAGGCTGTTTCTGCCTCATGGTCAGAGGCAGCCATGAAATGCCATCTTGAGTGGTCCTGGTGAAGAGCACAGTCACAGTATCACAGAACTTTCTGGGCTGGAAGGGAGTCTCCAAATCATCTAGCCCACATCCTGGGCCGTGCCCAGGAAAGCCTCAGGAATCACACCCCGGGTCCAAAGGGCAGTGTCCAAACACTTTTGGAGCTCTGTCAGGCTTGCTGCTGTCACCCCTTCCCTGGGGAGGCTGTTCCAGTGCCCAGTCACCCTCTGGGTGGAGGAGCATTTTCCTCAGATCCGACCAAAGCCTGCCCTGGCAAATCTTCCCTGCCATTTTCCTGGGTCTTCTCCCTGGCCCCAAGACTGAAGAGAGTGGTGCATGCCCTTCTGCTTCCCCTCTTGAGCAAGCTGCAGGCTGCTAGAGCTCCAGCCTCCGGAATTCCAAGTGAAAAACCCAGCAATGGCACCAAACTGAGGGGAGCTGGGACAGAGGAGCTTGTGCTTGGCAATGATGAGGATGAGAAGGAAGGCTACCCACACATCTCGGCAGAAGGATTGTTATCCGGAGCATTGTTTGGATCTCTTTCAGGTGCAAAGGAGGGGCACAATGAAGAGGAAAGCAAGAGCCAAGAGTCAGCCGTGAGTTTTGGCACAGGGTTAAAGGACAGCAAGCTTGAGGAATGGCAGAGAGGAGAACTGCTGTTTCAGAGTCAGGGTGCAAGGCTTTGGGTCCACGGGCGCTGTCTCTTGACCGCTTGCCTTTCTTACGTCCACCTCCCTCTTCCTTTAGACACATCAATGTTGGCAGTGACTTTCAGGCCGAGCTCCCAGAGCTGCAGACCACACCACCAAGTGAGGATGAAGAGCCTGCAACCCTGGTCTGGAAACCCTGGGGGGAAGATGACTCTGACATGGAAAAACCTGACAGAGGTAGCTCTCCAGCTTTTCTTCCACCCCTCAGATACGTGGCTGTGTGTAAGGCTGCTTTTTGGGTAAAAAGGCAGCTGTTTGCAGGCTCTGCTTCTCTCCTTCTCTCGCCCATCTTCCCAGGTGGAAGTGTTAGAGGCAAGGAGAACGCTCTGCGCTTGTAGCAGAGCAGGAAAAAGAGCAAGCGTCCTGCTCTCCAAATTGGCCAGGGGCATTTGCCACTGGAAGGGGGGAGATTGGCCCCCATTTCTTATTACAAAAGCTGCTTTGAAGGCAGAGCCAGCACTGTGCGGGCCCTTGGTTCAGCTGCCCCTGTCGTTGCTCTCCTTTCCATGCTCCCCAAGCTGCTGTCTGTAGCTCCTGTGCTTTCCTTCTGCCTTGGATGGCAACCTTTGGCCCTTCTCGGCTCAAGCCTGCCTTTTGGCGGCTCTCTGTTGTGCTTGCAGTAAGAGAACTGTTGGACATGGCCAGCTCCCGTGGCATTGCCGGGCCAGCAGCTAACCTGGAGCTCGCCCTGCACTGCCTGCACCAGGCCCGCGGCAGCGTTCCGGTAAGAAGCGGCTGTTTGGGGGCAGAGAAGAGTGGGCAGGGAATTCGGAGGGCCCGGGCACTGGGACAGCCGTTCCTGGCTGCTCTTTGAAGAGGGCACTTAACAGCAAGGCCAGAGCACTTGCTGCCTGCTGTGTCTCCTCCAGCTGTGCCAGGGCTGAGCCCAAATGGCTCGAGCAGGAACAATATCTCTCCTGGAGGCAGCGGCGGGGACGCTCCTGCAGCCAGCTGCCTTGTAAATTGCCTGGAGATCTGTGTTCTCTAAGGCATTTGGAGGGGAGATTCCCAGAAGCCTCAGTGAGCTGAGGCAATTCTGGGTGCAGGAGCAGCAAAATCACAGAGCTGCTGAGCCAAATGCCGCTCTTGGGGACCAGGATCAAGAGCTGGGCAGCCAAAGCGAGGGACTGGGAGCAAATCACAATTTTGGCCCATGTGGGAGCCAGTTGCCGCAATCCCTAAGGAGGCAAAGTAGGTGAAAGGCAGCATTTATGGTTTTGGGCTTCTGGTTTTTGTTGTGGGGCAGCTAAAGCCTTTTTCCCCTTGGATCTTGCAGGAGGCTCTGGAGATGCTGCTCTCCGGGGGGCCTAAAACACCTCAAGGCCATCCCTTGGCTGATTATCATTACGCAGGTAAGCAAAGCAGAGCTTCTTCCTTCACTGGCAGATGCTGCCGGCCCCTTAACTGCTGTGTCAGCCATTTCCGCTTAAACAAATTGTGCTGAACAGCCGCACAAGGTCTGGTCTTCTCCGGGGGCGGGGAAAGCACCAGCAGCTCCTCCTTCAGCTTCACTTGTTTTCCATGCCTTTTCCCTGGGGAATGCCTGCCCTTCTCCTTCTGAGGGAGCAGACATGCACACGGGTGAACGATGGCTGTCGCCGATTTTGTTTGGGCAGTCAGTGGGATCTACTTCAAGTGGATGGAGGCTTCAATTTACCTGCTGCTTTTTATGGCCAGGCTCTGATAGATGGACACCTGAGGAGAAGGAGTCCTTCCAAAAGGCTTTCCACACCTACGGCAAGGATTTTCATCTCATCCAGAAGCAGGTAAAGCCATAGCACCTTCTTTACCCTAGCAGACCATCAGAAGGAAAGGTTGCTTATTTCTGATAACAAATACGGGACTTCAGTCTCTCTCTTCTCAAGTGCCAAAAATGTTAAAGTAGTAACAAAAGGGGGCATCCAAGGCCTGCGGGAAAATGCTGATCCTGCCTCTCCAGCCCTTTTCTCCAAGCTGTCTTGCAAGAAGAAGCTTTATGCTGTCAGGCTTGCCTCACACGTGTGCTGCTCCTTCCACAACACCTTGTGCTGGAATAACTGGAGTGAGCCACGGAAAAAGAACTGTGCTAGATGGATCGGTTGTTGATCTGTGCATTCCACGTGGTCCCACGTAGCATAATACACTCTTCACTCCACTGCATGATGCTACTCTTACTGCACATTGATTTCATTTGACACCCTACTCCATTTAACCCATGATTTTGCTTCCTCCTTTACTCCATATTCTACTTTTTCTCCAATGCAGCCTACAGCAGGGCCACTTGAGATTCTTGCTTTTTCTCTTCACAACAGATCCATAGTAAGACCGTGGCACAGTGTGTGGAATACTACTACTCCTGGAAAAAAGAGCATCAATTTGCCAGCACTCTTGCTCAGGTGAGCGGCAAGAGAATTGAGACATGCCAGGAGGGTCAAGAAACTGGGAGAAGGGGACAAAACCTGCTGATGAGCCATGCCAGACGCCGCTTGGCCAGGATCACATCGTCCCATGCGCTGGGAAAGGCGCAGCAGATGCTGCCCAGGGCTTCATTGTGCTGCTGCCCTGAAATACGGAATCCTAAAAACATAACTTTGACCCAAGAAGGCAGCACCGCCACCAAAATGGCCTTTGACTCTCTACAGATTGCTTTCTCAAGGGCTGGCAGCCTCGCTGATTCCAATCCCACCCTTAATTCGCAACTGTTGCTAACATCAGCAATCCCAGCTGCCTCCTAGGAGATGCTGCGCTCTTTCAGGGATCTTTTTAAGAATCCCAGCATACTCCCTAAAAAGGAGCTGCGGGTGCTGTGGCTCCGCTACGAGTTTCCTTACCGGCAAACAGCCATTTGGTTCACAATGATAGGGAGAGAGGGAGAGGGAGCAGTATTATTTTGGGTAGTAGAAAATGAGGAAGAATGTGTTTTCACTAATTTGAATAAATTTAAATCCCATTCCCTAGACATTAGGGGAAGAAAACCAGAGAGAAATAGATATGAGGCAGAGAGGTAGGCAGATGTCAGGCAGAGAAAGAAATGTAGAACTATAGATAGCCACACACTTATCCTACCCCTTTGGACTTTAGAAAAGAGGAGGAGTATTTTCCTCCAAGCGCTGGCTTGGCAGCCCGCCACAGCCCACTGCCAAATAAAGGCAGCCGTTTCCTCAGCTCTACAGGGTTTGGAAGAATTTGCTTTGGCCGATAGAATTTTGTGCTGGGCGCTCTGATTTCCCGCTTCCTGAGAGGAAGGAAACATTGATAATGATTCTTTGATTTCTAGGCTGTGGGCCAACCAGAGAGGAGCAAAAGCCCCCCCAGAAAGGAGGATGGGGAGACAGGGAAGAGAAGCCGCAAGAGGGCTCGCAGCGCGGAGTGTCCCTGCTGCCAGCCGCGCCAGCCGCCCCACTCGGCGGGAGGCCCCTTTCCGTGCGGCCAGTGCAAACGGTGCGCCACTTCCTCCTCTCTCTGCTCCAAGCTGCGCCTTTGGACTAAAACAGCCTGACCCTTTCCAAAGGCACCACAGGGCAAGCTGAGGGCACTTGCAGGATCGCCCCTCGCAGCCCTGGTCAAGGTTACAACCCTCTTTTGCAACCCAAACGGCTCAGTTCAAAGCCGGCATTCCCAATGAAACCTTGCCGTGCTCACACAGGATGCAGTTCACACAAGTAGAAATTTGGAATTTGATCACTGCCATCAAACCAAGCTTTGATTTCATCAAAAGCACGGTTTGATGGTGCTGATCAAATTGAAACTAGGATGAAGCAAAAGGAGGAAGACATTTCAAGGAATTGAAAGCAGAAAGATCAGACTCATGGGGCTGATCCGTTTACAAATGCAGCACAGCCTGGAAAGACAGGCAGTCATACTAAAACGGAGATCTCCGTGCTTGCTTTAATGGTGTCTATCAAATTGACCATGGGCGGTTTGTTTCCTGTCTTCCAGGGTGTTTGAAAGCGTGAAGGAAAGGAACAAACACAGGAGAAGACACCGCCCACGGAAGGAAGCAGAGCCTCTCCGCAAGAAGAAAAGGCCAAATTAGACAAGCCTGCAGTTGTCCAGGGCAAGCAAGAGTTAGGCGTCAAGAGGACTAGATAGAAATAGGATTGGTTTTTAAGTCTTTAGGGTTAGTCATTCTTCTACTTAGTTTCCATGGTAGGAATCTCTCAATTTATTCGTTAAGATTCAGTAGTCATTTTGAAGATGTATTAGTAGTATTAGATTTAGCAGTAAATGTAAGAGGATTTGTGTTCGCTATGCTCCGTCCTTGGTCATTTGCCTTTGTTGAGACACAAGCTGTCTTTATCATTAAAACAAAGTTGGTTCCATTTTGTATTTTTCTCTTCATGAACTCACTCCAGAAATGTTCCTTACATTTGCTTGGTGTTGCAAACATGGCACTTGCCCTGAGAGAAGAATCTGGGCACATGAATCCCCCTACAGGCCCTGCCCCTTGCTCAGCTGGCAGGACTTACAAAGGGGTGTCTCCATTACTGCCAATGAAATAACACTGGGACTTCGTCCTTTGATACCTAAAAACCCCAGCTGGGAGTGGAAAGGGAGGCTTTGTTGAATTCAATGAATTGGATCTAAATGAGTGGTCTTGTCTCACTACACTTTCTGGGATAAAAGCAGAGGCTTCAGTCCTTTTCTGTTGCCCAGCAACATAACTTTGTTTCATTTCGGGGGACAGATGGACTTGACCGCCTTCCAGGACGTCTCTAACCTCTCCCATTCTACACAATGAATATCCACATGCACCACAAAGACATCAGGAGTTCAGGTTCACTTTCAAATTTCAAGGATTACGCTCCCACTCTGGGTCTCCAGCAATCTCCTCAGCTAAAGCAGAGCGGGTGTGGTCACTACCCCCTCACTTCTCCCAGCTTGGCTATTTGCACCAAAGAAGAATGCAAGTCACTCTTTTATCTAGCCCAGCAATTGGCACTGCCTAGCAAGGCTTTGGTGGCAGGGGCTGGGCAGGATGGAGAGGGGGCCAGCGAGGGGGGAATTGCCGGGCTACTTCTGGGAAGCTGATGGAAGCTTGCCCTTGTCTGATAGAGGCAGTGCAGGTGGGATCTGGAGCCTACAAAGTATCTGCACTGCGGTGGGCCTTGTTCCAGCTGCCCCCTCAGTTTGCTGGCGGTGCGTGTGGAATGTGCAGGCTGGCAAGGAAGCAAGATTTGCTTTTGCTTATTCTTAGGCAGGAAAGCAGCAAAAGTGGCTGGGCTTTGCCATATCTGGGACCTAAGTATTAAAACAAACATCAAGACCATCACTGTGCAAAAGTCATTCTGTCAGTGTTCCTTTCTTAGAGGAATCCCAGAGCATTAGAGACCAACATTCTCCCTTCTTCAAGGAAGGCAGCTGGAAGAATGACATAGGAATTTGGCACTACATATTGACTACAAAAATATTGGGGGACTGCCCTGCTCTGTGTCCCCATCAGTTCCCATGAAAAACATCCTATTTCTCCAAGTTTCAAGGAAGGAGTGTTGAGATGAGAGACCACCTCAATAGCCCAAAGGAGGCAAAACATCAAGGCACATTACTGGGCACCAGTAGCACAAGTGAGCAAGGGGGCAGGAGGAATGCCTCCACTTTGAGAGAAAGCTTTGGAGCTGGTTCTCCACTCAACGACTTGCAACCTCTAGCTCCTCTCAGAGCCGGAGGAGAGCCAGCGGCGGCAGTCCCTCTGGTTCTCTGGGGCAGGTTCTCTGTCTGGGCCCTTGGACAGAGCCAGGCTCACGCGCACGTTCAGCTGCAGGCACCTGACAGAGAAGCACAGAGAAGACCCAGAGCTGTCCCTGCATTGTTTTTTCCCGTCTCGTCAGAGGACTGATGAGAAGCAGTGGGAAGGTTCTCAGAGCAAACTTGAAGCAGAAGAAGCAAAAGGGGCAAAGGTGGCCCATCCCTGTTCCTGTGCCCTGGGTCCCCGGGGCTTCTGCATGGAATGTTGCCCGTAGCAACTGTCCTTGTCTCCTACTCCTGCGGCCGTTGGTGGAACACTGGTGGACCAGTGGTGGAGCAGCAGCTGCAGGATCTGCTCCTGGGCTCTCCCTGACCAGCCACCTTCTGGCACCACTCGGCGCCAGACCTGGCCTCTGGATCGACACCCTCGTCTCCTCGTCTGCCGCCAGGCATCCGCACAGCACTTTGGCACTGTCAAAGGTAAGAAAGTCCCCGTTTGCCCTCCAAGCACTAACAGAAGGGCAGGAGGCTCCAGCTGGCTCTCCCACCAGCCACCACAGACAGGCTGTGGGCTCGCTTTCCCCAGACCAGGTTCTGCATGAAGGCGGGCTCCAGCTTCTCGAGGAATAATGCTGCCTCCAGGGAAGACACAGACCTTTCCATAGAGGATGTAGAGATCTGCAAGTCACGGTGCACTTGCAGATTCTCATCCACTGATGACCCGTTTCAAAGTTCTTGGCACCCATTTCACTCCCAAAACTGAGTTGTGGTGACCCCAAAACAAATTGGTCATTCCTTAGCAGTTCAGGGCTTCACTGTCAACAAATCCTCTTACGCCCTGACCCTGCTGGCATCTCCTCCAAAACTTCAGAAACCAGAATGATGGCACTTCTCCTCTGTCAGGGCTATTTCTTCAATACTGGCTTTCATCTTCAAAAAGGATCTCTTCTCCGCAATACTTACAGACTTACATACTTACAACACTTACAGATACATTCTATTTCAATATCTTTAAAGAGATTTGTTTTTTGCATCTCTTTTTCATAGAGATGTTGGGGGTAGATTTGTCTGTGTTTTTCAATGTCCGTAAGGCTGTTTCTGCCTCATGGTCAGAGGCAGCCATGAAATGCTGTCTTGAGTGGTCCTGGTGAAGAGCACAGTCACAGTATCACAGAACTTTCTGGGCTGGAAGGGATTCTCCAAATCATCTAGCCCACATCGGTGGCCTGCCCAGGAAAGCCTCAAGAATCACACCCCGGGCCCAAGGGCAGTGTCCAAACACTTTTGGAGCTCTGTCAGGCTTGCTGCTGTCACCCCTTCCCTGGGGAGGCTGTTCCAGTGCCCAATCACCCTCGGGGTGGAGGAGCATTTTCCTCAGATCCGACCAAAGCCTGCCCTGGCACATCTTCCCTGCCATTCTCTTGGGTCTCCTCCCTGGCCCCAAGACTGAAGAGAGTGGTGCATGCCCTTCTGCTTCCCCTCTTGAGCAAGCTGCAGGCTGCTAGAGCTCCAGCCTCCGGAATTCCAAGTGAAAAACCCAGCAATGGCACCAAACTGAGGGGAGCTGGGACAGAGGAGCTTGTGCTTGGCAATGATGAGGATGAGAAGGAAGGCTACCCACACATCTCGGCAGAAGGATTGTTATCCGGAGCATTGTTTGGATCTCTTTCAGGTGCAAAGGAGTGGCACAATGAAGAGGAAAGCAAGAGCCAAGAGTCAGCCGTGAGTTTTGGCACAGGGTTAAAGGACAGCAAGCTTGAGGAATGGCAGAGAGGAGAACTGCTGTTTCAGAGTCAGGGTGGGATTGGTGCAAGGCTTTGGGTCCACGGGCGCTGTCTCTTGACCGCTTGCCTTTCTTACGTCCACCTCCCTCTTCCTTTAGACACATCAATGTTGGCAGTGACTTTCAGGCCGAGCTCCCAGAGCTGCAGACCACACCACCAAGTGAGGATGAAGAGCCTGCAACCCTGGTCTGGAAGCCCTGGGGGGAAGATGACTCTGACATGGAAAAACCTGACAGAGGTAGCTCTCCAGCTTTTCTTCCACCCCTCAGATACGTGCCTGTGTGTAAGGCTGCTTTTTGGGTAAAAAGGCAGCTGTTTGCAGGCTCTGCTTCTCTCCTTCTCTCGCCCATCTTCCCACGCGGAAGTGTTAGAGGCAAGGAGAATGCTCTGCTCTTGTAGCAGAGCAGGAAAAAGAGCAAGCGTCCTGCTCTCCAAATTGGCCAGGGGCATTTGCCACTGGAAGGGGGGAGATTGGCCCCCATTTCTTATTACAAAAGCTGCTTTGAAAGCAGAGCCAGCACTGCGCGGGCCCTTGGTTCAGCTGCCCCTGTCGTTGCTCTCCTTTCCATGCTCCCCAAGCTGCTGTCTGTAGCTCCCGTGCTTTCCTTCTGCCTTGGATGGCAACCTTTGGCCCTTCTCGGCTCAAGCCTGCCTTTTGGCGGCTCTCTGTTGTGCTTGCAGTAAGAGAACTGTTGGACATGGCCAGCTCCCGTGGCATTGCTGGGCCAGCAGCTAACCTGGAGCTCGCCCTGCACTGCCTGCACCAGGCCCGCGGCAGCGTTCCGGTAAGAAGCGGCTGTTTGGGGGCAGAGAAGAGTGGGCAGGGAATTCGGAGGGCCCGGGCACTGGGACAGCCGTTCCTGGCTGCTCTTTGAAGAGGGCACTTAACAGGAAGGCCAGAGCACTTGCTGCCTGCTGTGTCTCCTCCACCTGTGCCAGGGCTGAGCCCAAATGGCTCGAGCAGGGAGAATATCTCTCCTGGAGGCAGCGGCGGGGAGGCTCCTGCAGCCTGCTGCCTTGTAAATTGCCTGGAGATCTGTGTTCTCTAAGGCATTTGGAGGGGAGATTCCCAGAAGCCTCAGTGAGCTGAGGCAATTCTGGGTGCAGGAGCAGCAAAATCACAGAGCTGCTGAGCCAAATGCCGCTCTTGGGGACCAGGATCAAAGAGCTGGGCAGCCAAAGCGAGGGACTGGGAGCAAATCACAATTTTGGCCCATGTGGGAGCCAGTTGCCGCAATCCCTAAGGAGGCAAAGTAGGTGAAAGGCAGCATTTATGGTTTTGGGCTTCTGGTTTTTGTTGTGGGGCAGCTAAAGCCTTTTTCCCCTTGGATCTTGCAGGAGGCTCTGGAGATGCTGCTCTCGGGGGGGCCTAAACCACCTCAAGGCCATCCCTTGGCTGATTATCATTACGCAGGTAACCAAAGCAGAGCTTCTTCCTTCACTGGCAGATGCTGCCGGCCCCTTAACTGCTGTGTCGGCCATTTCCGCTTAAACAAATTGTGCTGAACACCCGCACAAGGTCTGGTCTTCTCCGGGGGCTGGGGAAGCACCAGCAGCTCCTCTTTCAGCTTCACTTGTTTTCCATGCCTTTTCCCTGGGGAATGCCTGCCCTTCTCCTTCTGAGGGAGCAGACATGTACACGGGTGAACGATGGCTGGCGCCGATTTTGTTTGGGCAGCCAGTGGGATCTACTTCAAGTGGATGGAGGCTTCAATTTACCTGCTGCTTTTTATGGCCAGGCTCTGATAGATGGACACCTGAGGAGAAGGAGTCCTTCCAAAAGGCTTTCCACACCTACGGCAAGGATTTTCATCTCATCCAGAAGCAGGTAAAGCCATAGCACCTTCTTTACCCTAGCAGACCATCAGAAGGAAAGGTTGCTTATTTCTGATACCAAATACTGGACTTCAGTCTCTCTCTTCTCAAGTGCCAAAAATGTTAAAGTAGTAACAAAAGGGGACATCCAAGGCCTGCGGGAAAATGCTGATCCTGCCTCTCCAGCCCTTTTCTCCAAGCTGTCTTGCAAGAAGAAGCTTTATGCTGTCAGGCTTGTCTCACACGTGTGCTGCTCCTTCCACAACACCTTGTGCTGGAATAACTGGAGTGAGCCACGGAAAAAGAACTGTGCTAGATGGATTGGTTGTTGATCTGTGCATTCCACGTGGTCCCACGTAGCATAATACACTCTTCACTCCATTGCATGATGCTCCTCTTAGTCCACATTGATTTCATTTGACACCCTACTCCATTTAATCCATGATTTTGCTTCCTCCTTTACTCCATATTCTACTTTTTCTCCAATGCAGCCTACAGCAGGGCCACTTGAGATTCTTGCTTTTTCTCTCCACAACAGATCCAGAGTAAGACCGTGGCACAGTGTGTGGAATACTACTACTCCTGGAAAAAAGAGCATCAATTTGCCAGCACTCTTGCTCAGGTGAGCGGCAAGAGAATTGAGACATGCCAGGAGGGTCAAGAAACTGGGAGAAGGGGACAAAACCTGCTGATGAGCCATGCCAGACGCCGCTTAGCCAGGATCACATCGTCCCATGCGCTGGGAAAGGCGCAGCAGATGCTGCCCAGGGCTACATTGTGCTGCTGCCCTGAAATACGGAATCCTAAAAACATAACTTTGACCCAAGAAGGCAGCACCGCCACCAAAATGGCCTTTGACTCTCTACAGATTGCTTTCTCAAGGGCTGGCAGCCTCGCTGATTCCAATCCCACCCTTAATTCGCAACTGTTGCTAACATCAGCAATCCCAGCTGCCTCCTAGGAGATGCTGCGCTCCTTCAGGGATCTTTTTTAGAATCCCAGCGTACTCCCCAAAATGGAGCTGCGGGTGCTGTGGCTCCGCTACGACTTTCCTTACTGGCAAACAGCCATTTGGTTCACAATGATAGGGAGAGAGGGAGAGGGAGCAGTATTATTTTGGGTAGTAGAAAATGGGGAACAACGTGTCTTCACTAATTTGAATAAATTTAAATCCCATTCCCTAGACATTAGGGGAAGAAAACCAGAGAGAAATAGATATTAGGCAGAGAGGTAGGCAGATGTCAGGCAGAGAAAGAAATGTAGAACTATAGATAGCCACACACTTATCCTACCCCTTTGGACTTTAGAAAAGAGGAGGAGTATTTTCCTCCAAGCGCTGGCTTGGCAGCCCGCCACAGCCCACTGCCAAATAAAGGCAGCCGTGTCCTCAGCTCTTCAGGGTTTGGAAGAATTTGCTTTGGCCGATAGAATTTTGTGCTGGGCGCTCTGATTTCCCGCTTCCTGAGAGGAAGGAAACATTGATAAGGATTCTTAGATTTCCAGACTGTGGGCCAACCAGAGAGGAGCAAAAGCCCCCCCAGAAAGGAGGATGGGGAGACAGGGAAGAGAAGCCGCAAGAGGGCTCGCAGCGCGGAGTGTCCCTGCTGCCAGCCGCGCCAGCCGCCCCACTCGGCGGGAGGCCCCTTTCCGTGCGGCCAGTGCAAACGGTGCGCCACTTCCTCCTCTCTCTGCTCCAAGCTGCGCCTTTGGACTAAAACAGCCTGACCCTTTCCAAAGGCACCACAGGGCAAGCTGAGGGCACTTGCAGGATCGCCCCTCGCAGCCCTGGTCAAGGTTACAAACCCCCTTTTGCAACCCAAACGGCTCAGTTCAAAGCCAGCATTCCCAATGAAACCTTGCCTTGCCTCAACAGGATGCAGTTCACACAAGTAGAAATTTGGAATTTGATCACTGCCATCAAACCAAGCTTTGATTTCATCAAAAGCTCGGTTTGATGGTGCTGATCAAATTGAAACTAGGATGAAGCAAAAGGAGGAAGACATTTCAAGGAATTGAAAGCAGAAAGATCAGACTCATGGGGCTGATCCGTTTACAAATGCGGCACAGCCTGGAAAGACAGGCAGTCATACTAAAACGGAGATCTCCGTGCTTGCTTTAATGGTGTCTATTAAATTGACCATGGACGGTTTGTTCCCTGTCTTCCAGGGTGTTTGAAAGCGTGAAGGAAAGGAACAAACACAGGAGAAGACACCGCCCACGGAAGGAAGCAGAGCCTCTCGGCAAGAAGAAAAGGCCAAATTAGACAAGCCTGCAGTTGTCCAGGGCTAGCAAGAGTTAGGCGTCAAGAGGACTAGATAGAAATAGGATTGGTTTTTAAGTCTTTAGGGTTGGTCATTCTTCTACTTAGTTTCCATGGTAGGAATCTCTCAATTTATTAGTTAAGATTCAGTAGTCATTTTGAAGATGTATTAGTAGTATTAGATTTAGCAGTAAATGTAAGAGGTTTTGTGTTCGCTATGCTCTGTCCTTGGTCATTTTGCCTTAGTTGAGACACAAGCTGTCTTTATCAATAAAACAAAGTTGGTTCCATTTTGTCTTTTTGTCTTCATGAACTCACTCCAGAAATGTTCCTTACATTTGCTTGGTGTTGCAAACAGGGCACTTGCCCTGAGAGAAGAATCTGGGCACATGAATCCCCCTACAGGCCCTGCCCCTTGCTCAGCTGGCAGGACTTACAAAGGGGTGTCTCCATTACTGCCAATGAGATAACACTGGCACTTCGTCCTTTGGTGCCTAAAAACCTCAGCTGGGAGTGGAAAGGGAGGCTTTGTTGAATTGGATCTAAATGAGTGGTCTTGTCTCACTACACTTTCTGGGATAAAAGCAGAGGCTTCAGTCCTTTTCTGTTGCCCAGCAACATAACTTTGTTTCATTTCGGGGGACAGATGGACCTGACCGCCTTCCAGGACGTCTCTAGCCTCTCCCATTCTACACAATTAATATCCACATGCACCACAAAGACATCAGGAGTTCAGGTTCACTTTCAAATTTCAAGGATTACGCTCCCTCTCTGGGCCTCCAGCAATCTCCTCAGCTAAAGCAGAGCGGGTGTGGTCACTATCCCCTCACTTCTCCCAGCTTGGCTATTTGCACCAAAGAAGAATCCAAGCCACTCTTTTATCTAGCCCAGCAAATGGCACTGCCTAGCAAGGCTTTGGTGGCAGGGGCTAGGCAGGATGGAGGAATTGCCAGGTTGCTTCTGGGAAGCTGATGGAAGCTTGCCCTTGTCTGATAGAGGCAGTGCAGGTGGGATCTGGAGCATACAAAGTACCTGCACTGCAGTGGGCCTTGTTCCAGCTGCCCCCTCAGTTTGCTGGCGGCGCCTGTGGAATGTGCAGGCTGGCAAGGAAGCAAGATTTGCTTTTGCTTATTCTTAGGCAGGAAAGCAGCAAAAGTGGCTGGGCTTTGCCATATCTGGGACCTAAGTATTAAAACAAACATCAAGACCATCACTGTGCAAAAGTCATTCTGTCAGTGTTCCTTTCTTAGAGGAATCCCAGAGCATTAGAGACCAACATTCTCCCTTCTTCAAGGAAGGCAGCTGGAAGAATGACATAGGAATTTGGCACTACATATTGACTACAAAAATATTGGGGGACTGCCCTGCTCTGTGTCCCCATCAGTTCCCATGAAAAACATCCTATTTCTCCAAGTTTCAAGGAAGGAGTGTTGAGATGAGAGACCACCTCAATAGCCCAAAGGAGGCAAAACATCAAGGCACATTACTGGGCACCAGTAGCACAAGTGAGCAAGGGGGCAGGAGGAATGCCTCCACTTTGAGAGAAAGCTTTGGAGCTGGTTCTCCACTCAACGACTTGCAACCTCTAGCTCCTCTCAGAGCCGGAGGAGAGCCAGCGGCGGCAGTCCCTCTGGTTCTCTGGGGCAGGTTCTCTGTCTGGGCCCTTGGACAGAGCCAGGCTCACGCGCACGTTCAGCTGCAGGCACCTGACAGAGAAGCACAGAGAAGACCCAGAGCTGTCCCTGCATTGTTTTTTCCCGTCTCGTCAGAGGACTGATGAGAAGCAGTGGGAAGGTTCTCAGAGCAAACTTGAAGCAGAAGAAGCAAAAGGGGCAAAGGTGGCCCATCCCTGTTCCTGTGCCCTGGGTCCCCGGGGCTTCTGCATGGAATGTTGCCCGTAGCAACTGTCCTTGTCTCCTACTCCTGCGGCCGTTGGTGGAACACTGGTGGACCAGTGGTGGAGCAGCAGCTGCAGGATCTGCTCCTGGGCTCTCCCTGACCAGCCACCTTCTGGCACCACTCGGCGCCAGACCTGGCCTCTGGATCGACACCCTCGTCTCCTCGTCTGCCGCCAGGCATCCGCACAGCACTTTGGCACTGTCAAAGGTAAGAAAGTCCCCGTTTGCCCTCCAAGCACTAACAGAAGGGCAGGAGGCTCCAGCTGGCTCTCCCACCAGCCACCACAGACAGGCTGTGGGCTCGCTTTCCCCAGACCAGGTTCTGCATGAAGGCGGGCTCCAGCTTCTCGAGGAATAATGCTGCCTCCAGGGAAGACACAGACCTTTCCATAGAGGATGTAGAGATCTGCAAGTCACGGTGCACTTGCAGATTCTCATCCACTGATGACCCGTTTCAAAGTTCTTGGCACCCATTTCACTCCCAAAACTGAGTTGTGGTGACCCCAAAACAAATTGGTCATTCCTTAGCAGTTCAGGGCTTCACTGTCAACAAATCCTCTTACGCCCTGACCCTGCTGGCATCTCCTCCAAAACTTCAGAAACCAGAATGATGGCACTTCTCCTCTGTCAGGGCTATTTCTTCAATACTGGCTTTCATCTTCAAAAAGGATCTCTTCTCCGCAATACTTACAGACTTACATACTTACAACACTTACAGATACATTCTATTTCAATATCTTTAAAGAGATTTGTTTTTTGCATCTCTTTTTCATAGAGATGTTGGGGGTAGATTTGTCTGTGTTTTTCAATGTCCGTAAGGCTGTTTCTGCCTCATGGTCAGAGGCAGCCATGAAATGCTGTCTTGAGTGGTCCTGGTGAAGAGCACAGTCACAGTATCACAGAACTTTCTGGGCTGGAAGGGATTCTCCAAATCATCTAGCCCACATCGGTGGCCTGCCCAGGAAAGCCTCAAGAATCACACCCCGGGCCCAAGGGCAGTGTCCAAACACTTTTGGAGCTCTGTCAGGCTTGCTGCTGTCACCCCTTCCCTGGGGAGGCTGTTCCAGTGCCCAATCACCCTCGGGGTGGAGGAGCATTTTCCTCAGATCCGACCAAAGCCTGCCCTGGCACATCTTCCCTGCCATTCTCTTGGGTCTCCTCCCTGGCCCCAAGACTGAAGAGAGTGGTGCATGCCCTTCTGCTTCCCCTCTTGAGCAAGCTGCAGGCTGCTAGAGCTCCAGCCTCCGGAATTCCAAGTGAAAAACCCAGCAATGGCACCAAACTGAGGGGAGCTGGGACAGAGGAGCTTGTGCTTGGCAATGATGAGGATGAGAAGGAAGGCTACCCACACATCTCGGCAGAAGGATTGTTATCCGGAGCATTGTTTGGATCTCTTTCAGGTGCAAAGGAGTGGCACAATGAAGAGGAAAGCAAGAGCCAAGAGTCAGCCGTGAGTTTTGGCACAGGGTTAAAGGACAGCAAGCTTGAGGAATGGCAGAGAGGAGAACTGCTGTTTCAGAGTCAGGGTGGGATTGGTGCAAGGCTTTGGGTCCACGGGCGCTGTCTCTTGACCGCTTGCCTTTCTTACGTCCACCTCCCTCTTCCTTTAGACACATCAATGTTGGCAGTGACTTTCAGGCCGAGCTCCCAGAGCTGCAGACCACACCACCAAGTGAGGATGAAGAGCCTGCAACCCTGGTCTGGAAGCCCTGGGGGGAAGATGACTCTGACATGGAAAAACCTGACAGAGGTAGCTCTCCAGCTTTTCTTCCACCCCTCAGATACGTGGCTGTGTGTAAGGCTGCTTTTTGGGTAAAAAGGCAGCTGTTTGCAGGCTCTGCTTCTCTCCTTCTCTCGCCCATCTTCCCACGCGGAAGTGTTAGAGGCAAGGAGAATGCTCTGCTCTTGTAGCAGAGCAGGAAAAAGAGCAAGCGTCCTGCTCTCCAAATTGGCCAGGGGCATTTGCCACTGGAAGGGGGGAGATTGGCCCCCATTTCTTATTACAAAAGCTGCTTTGAAAGCAGAGCCAGCACTGCGCGGGCCCTTGGTTCAGCTGCCCCTGTCGTTGCTCTCCTTTCCATGCTCCCCAAGCTGCTGTCTGTAGCTCCCGTGCTTTCCTTCTGCCTTGGATGGCAACCTTTGGCCCTTCTCGGCTCAAGCCTGCCTTTTGGCGGCTCTCTGTTGTGCTTGCAGTAAGAGAACTGTTGGACATGGCCAGCTCCCGTGGCATTGCTGGGCCAGCAGCTAACCTGGAGCTCGCCCTGCACTGCCTGCACCAGGCCCGCGGCAGCGTTCCGGTAAGAAGCGGCTGTTTGGGGGCAGAGAAGAGTGGGCAGGGAATTCGGAGGGCCCGGGCACTGGGACAGCCGTTCCTGGCTGCTCTTTGAAGAGGGCACTTAACAGGAAGGCCAGAGCACTTGCTGCCTGCTGTGTCTCCTCCACCTGTGCCAGGGCTGAGCCCAAATGGCTCGAGCAGGGAGAATATCTCTCCTGGAGGCAGCGGCGGGGAGGCTCCTGCAGCCTGCTGCCTTGTAAATTGCCTGGAGATCTGTGTTCTCTAAGGCATTTGGAGGGGAGATTCCCAGAAGCCTCAGTGAGCTGAGGCAATTCTGGGTGCAGGAGCAGCAAAATCACAGAGCTGCTGAGCCAAATGCCGCTCTTGGGGACCAGGATCAAAGAGCTGGGCAGCCAAAGCGAGGGACTGGGAGCAAATCACAATTTTGGCCCATGTGGGAGCCAGTTGCCGCAATCCCTAAGGAGGCAAAGTAGGTGAAAGGCAGCATTTATGGTTTTGGGCTTCTGGTTTTTGTTGTGGGGCAGCTAAAGCCTTTTTCCCCTTGGATCTTGCAGGAGGCTCTGGAGATGCTGCTCTCGGGGGGGCCTAAACCACCTCAAGGCCATCCCTTGGCTGATTATCATTACGCAGGTAAGCAAAGCAGAGCTTCTTCCTTCACTGGCAGATGCTGCCGGCCCCTTAACTGCTGTGTCAGCCATTTCCGCTTAAACAAATTGTGCTGAACACCCGCACAAGGTCTGGTCTTCTCCGGGGGCTGGGGAAGCACCAGCAGCTCCTCTTTCAGCTTCACTTGTTTTCCATGCCTTTTCCCTGGGGAATGCCTGCCCTTCTCCTTCTGAGGGAGCAGACATGTACACGGGTGAACGATGGCTGGCGCCGATTTTGTTTGGGCAGCCAGTGGGATCTACTTCAAGTGGATGGAGGCTTCAATTTACCTGCTGCTTTTTATGGCCAGGCTCTGATAGATGGACACCTGAGGAGAAGGAGTCCTTCCAAAAGGCTTTCCACACCTACGGCAAGGATTTTCATCTCATCCAGAAGCAGGTAAAGCCATAGCACCTTCTTTACCCTAGCAGACCATCAGAAGGAAAGGTTGCTTATTTCTGATACCAAATACTGGACTTCAGTCTCTCTCTTCTCAAGTGCCAAAAATGTTAAAGTAGTAACAAAAGGGGACATCCAAGGCCTGCGGGAAAATGCTGATCCTGCCTCTCCAGCCCTTTTCTCCAAGCTGTCTTGCAAGAAGAAGCTTTATGCTGTCAGGCTTGTCTCACACGTGTGCTGCTCCTTCCACAACACCTTGTGCTGGAATAACTGGAGTGAGCCACGGAAAAAGAACTGTGCTAGATGGATTGGTTGTTGATCTGTGCATTCCACGTGGTCCCACGTAGCATAATACACTCTTCACTCCATTGCATGATGCTCCTCTTAGTCCACATTGATTTCATTTGACACCCTACTCCATTTAATCCATGATTTTGCTTCCTCCTTTACTCCATATTCTACTTTTTCTCCAATGCAGCCTACAGCAGGGCCACTTGAGATTCTTGCTTTTTCTCTCCACAACAGATCCAGAGTAAGACCGTGGCACAGTGTGTGGAATACTACTACTCCTGGAAAAAAGAGCATCAATTTGCCAGCACTCTTGCTCAGGTGAGCGGCAAGAGAATTGAGACATGCCAGGAGGGTCAAGAAACTGGGAGAAGGGGACAAAACCTGCTGATGAGCCATGCCAGACGCCGCTTAGCCAGGATCACATCGTCCCATGCGCTGGGAAAGGCGCAGCAGATGCTGCCCAGGGCTACATTGTGCTGCTGCCCTGAAATACGGAATCCTAAAAACATAACTTTGACCCAAGAAGGCAGCACCGCCACCAAAATGGCCTTTGACTCTCTACAGATTGCTTTCTCAAGGGCTGGCAGCCTCGCTGATTCCAATCCCACCCTTAATTCGCAACTGTTGCTAACATCAGCAATCCCAGCTGCCTCCTAGGAGATGCTGCGCTCCTTCAGGGATCTTTTTTAGAATCCCAGCGTACTCCCCAAAATGGAGCTGCGGGTGCTGTGGCTCCGCTACGACTTTCCTTACTGGCAAACAGCCATTTGGTTCACAATGATAGGGAGAGAGGGAGAGGGAGCAGTATTATTTTGGGTAGTAGAAAATGGGGAACAACGTGTCTTCACTAATTTGAATAAATTTAAATCCCATTCCCTAGACATTAGGGGAAGAAAACCAGAGAGAAATAGATATTAGGCAGAGAGGTAGGCAGATGTCAGGCAGAGAAAGAAATGTAGAACTATAGATAGCCACACACTTATCCTACCCCTTTGGACTTTAGAAAAGAGGAGGAGTATTTTCCTCCAAGCGCTGGCTTGGCAGCCCGCCACAGCCCACTGCCAAATAAAGGCAGCCGTGTCCTCAGCTCTTCAGGGTTTGGAAGAATTTGCTTTGGCCGATAGAATTTTGTGCTGGACGCTCTGATTTCCCGCTTCCTGAGAGGAAGGAAACATTGATAAGGATTCTTTGATTTCCAGACTGTGGGCCAAGCAGAGTGGAGCAAAAGCCCCCCCAGAAAGGAGGATGGGGAGACAGGGAAGAGAAGCCGCAAGAGGGCTCGCAGCGCGGAGTGTCCCTGCTGCCAGCCGCGCCAGCCGCCCCACTCGGCGGGAGGCCCCTTTCCGTGCGGCCACTGCAAACGGTGCGCCACTTCCTCCTCTCTCTGCTCCAAGCTGCGCCTTTGGACTAAAACAGCCTGACCCTTTCCAAAGGCACCACAGGGCAAGCTGAGGGCACTTGCAGGATCGCCCCTCGCAACCCTGGTCAAGGTTACAACCCTCTTTTGCAACCCAAACGGCTCAGTTCAAAGCCGGCATTCCCAATGAAACCTTGCCGTGCTCACACAGGATGCAGTTCACACAAGTAGAAATTTGGAATTTGATCACTGCCATCAAACCAAGCTTTGATTTCATCAAAAGCATGGTTTGATGGTGCTGATCAAATTGAAACTAGGATGAAGCAAAAGGAGGAAGACATTTCAAGGAATTGAAAGCAGAAAGATCAGAGGGCTGATCCGTTTACAAATGTGGCACAGCCTGGAAAGACAGGCAGTCATACTAAAACGGAGATCTCCGTGCTTGCTTTAATGGTGTCTATCAAATTGACCATGGACGGTTTGTTCCCTGTCTTCCAGGGTGTTTGAAAGCGTGAAGGAAAGGAACAAACACAGGAGAAGACACCGCCCACGGAAGGAAGCAGAGCCTCTCCGCAAGAAGAAAAGGCCAAATTAGACAAGCCTGCAGTTGTCCAGGGCAAGCAAGAGTTAGGCGTCAAGAGGACTAGATAGAAATAGGATTGGTTTTTAAGTCTTTAGGGTTAGTCATTCTTCTACTTAGTTTCCATGGTAGGAATCTCTCAATTTATTCGTTAAGATTCAGTAGTCATTTTGAAGATGTATTAGTAGTATAAGATTTAGCAGTAAATGTAAGAGGTTTTGTGTTCGCTATGCTCCGTCCTTGGTCATTTGCCTTTGTTGAGACACAAGCTGTCTTTATCATTAAAACAAAGTTGGTTCCATTTTGTATTTTTCTCTTCATGAACTCACTCCAGAAATGTTCCTTACATTTGCTTGGTGTTGCAAACATGGCACTTGCCCTGAGAGAAGAATCTGGGCACATGAATCCCCCTACAGGCCCTGCCCCTTGCTCAGCTGGCGGGACTTACAAAGGGGTGTCTCCATTACTGCCAATGAAATAACACTGGGACTTCGTCCTTTGATACCTAAAAACCCCAGCTGGGAGTGGAAAGGGAGGCTTTGTTGAATTCAATGAATTGGATCTAAATGAGTGGTCTTGTCTCACTACACTTTCTGGGATAAAAGCAGAGGCTTCAGTCCTTTTCTGTTGCCCAGCAACATAACTTTGTTTCATTTCGGGGGACAGATGGACTTGACCGCCTTCCAGGACGTCCCTAACCTCTCCCATTCTACACAATTAAAATCCACATGCACCACAAAGACATCAGGAGTTCAGGTTCACTTTCAAAATTCAAGCATTACGCTCCCACTCTGTGTCTCCAGCAATCTCCTCAGCTAAAGCAGAGCGGGTGTGGTCACTATCCCCTCACTTCTCCCAGCTTGGCTATTTGCACCAAAGAAGAATGCAAGTCACTCTTTTATCTAGCCCGGCAATTGGAACTTCCTAGCAAGGCATTGGTGGCAGGGGCTGGGCTGGATGGAGAGGGGGCCAGCGAGGGGGGAATTGCCGGGCTACTTCTGGGAAGCTGATGGAAGCTTGCCCTTGTCTGATAGAGGCAGTGCAGGTGGGATCTGGAGCCTACAAAGTATCTGCACTGCAGTGGGCCTTGTTCCAGCTGCCCCCTCAGTTTGCTGGCGGTGCGTGTGGAACGTGCAGGCTGGCAAGGAAGCAAGATTTGCTTTTGCTTAACCTTAGGCAGGATAGCAGCAAAAGTGGCTGGGCTTTGCCATATCTGGGACCTAAGTATTAAAACAAACATCAAGACCATCACTGTGCAAAAGTCATTCTGTCAGTGTTCCTTTCTTAGAGGAATCCCAGAGCATTAGAGACCAACATTCTCCCTTCTTCAAGGAAGGCAGCTGGAAGAATGACATAGGAATTTGGCACTACATATTGACTACAAAAATTCTGGGGGACTGCCCTGCTCTGTGTCCCCATCAGTTCCCATGAAAAACATCCTATTTCTCCAAGTTTCAAGGAAGGAGTGTTGAGATGAGAGACCACCTCAGTAGCCCAAAGGAGGCAAAACATCAAGGCACATTACTGGGCACCAGTAGCACAAGTGAGCAAGGGGGCAGGAGGAATGCCTCCACTTTGAAAGAAAGCTTTGGAGCTGGTTCTCCACTCAACGACTTGCAACCTCTAGCTCCTCTCAGAGCCGGAGGAGAGCCAGCGGCGGCAGTCCCTCTGGTTCTCTGGGGCAGGAGATGTGGTCTGGGCCCTTGGACAGAGCCAGGCTCCTGCGCACGTTCAGCTGCAGGCACCTGACAGAGAAGCACAGAGAAGACCCAGAGCTGGCCCTGCACTGCTTTTGCCCGTCTCGTCAGAGGACTGATGAGAAGCAGTGGGAAGGTTCTCAGAGCAAACTTGCAGCAGAAGAAGCAAAAGGGGCAAAGGTGGCCCATCCCTGTTCCTGTGCCCTGGGTCCCCGGGGCTTCTGCATGGAATGTTGCCCGTAGCAACTGTCCTTGTCTCCTACTCCTGCGGCCGTTGGTGGAACACTGGTGGACCAGCGGTGGAGCAGCAGCTGCAGGATCTGCTCCTGGGCTCTCCCTGACCAGCCACCTTCTGGCACCACTCGGCGCCAGACCTGGCCTCTGGATCGACACCCTCGTCTCCTCGTCTGCCGCCAGGCATCCGCACAGCACTTTGGCACTGTCAAAGGTAAGAAAGTCCCTGTTTGCCCTCCAAGCACTAACAGAAGGGCAGGAGGCTCCAGCTGGCTCTCCCACCAGCCACCACAGACAGGCTGTGGGCTCGCTTTCCCCAGACCAGGTTCCGCATGAAGGCGGGCTCCAGCTTCTCGAGGAATAATGCTGCCTCCAGGGGAAGACACAGACCTTTCCATAGAGGATGTAGAGATCTGCAAGTCACAGTGCACTTGCAGATTCTCGTCCACTGATGACCCGATTAAAAGTTCTTGGCACCCATTTCACTCCCAAAACTGAGTTGTGGTGACCCCAAAACAAATTGGTCATTCCTTAGCAGTTCAGGGCTTCACTGTCAACAAATCCTCTTACGCCCTGACCCTGCTGACATCTCCTCCAAAGCTTCAGAAACCAGAATGATGGCACTTCTCCTCTGTCAGGGCTTCTCCTTCAATACTGGCTTTCATCTTCAAAAATGATCTCTTCTCCGCAACACTTACAGACTTACATACTTACAACACTTACAGATACATTCTATTTCCATATCTTTAAAGAGATTTGTTTTTTGGATCTCTTTGTGATAGAGATGTTGGGGGTAGATTTGTCTGTGTTTTTCAATGTCCGTAAGGCTGTTTCTGCCTCATGGTCAGAGGCAGCCATGAAATGCCATCTTGAGTGGTCCTGGTGAAGAGCACAGTCACAGTATCACAGAACTTTCTGGGCTGGAAGGGAGTCTCCAAATCATCTAGCCCACATCCTGGGCCGTGCCCAGGAAAGCCTCAGGAATCACACCCCGGGTCCAAAGGGCAGTGTCCAAACACTTTTGGAGCTCTGTCAGGCTTGCTGCTGTCACCCCTTCCCTGGGGAGGCTGTTCCAGTGCCCAGTCACCCTCTGGGTGGAGGAGCATTTTCCTCAGATCCGACCAAAGCCTGCCCTGGCAAATCTTCCCTGCCATTTTCCTGGGTCTTCTCCCTGGCCCCAAGACTGAAGAGAGTGGTGCATGCCCTTCTGCTTCCCCTCTTGAGCAAGCTGCAGGCTGCTAGAGCTCCAGCCTCCGGAATTCCAAGTGAAAAACCCAGCAATGGCACCAAACTGAGGGGAGCTGGGACAGAGGAGCTTGTGCTTGGCAATGATGAGGATGAGAAGGAAGGCTACCCACACATCTCGGCAGAAGGATTGTTATCCGGAGCATTGTTTGGATCTCTTTCAGGTGCAAAGGAGGGGCACAATGAAGAGGAAAGCAAGAGCCAAGAGTCAGCCGTGAGTTTTGGCACAGGGTTAAAGGACAGCAAGCTTGAGGAATGGCAGAGAGGAGAACTGCTGTTTCAGAGTCAGGGTGCAAGGCTTTGGGTCCACGGGCGCTGTCTCTTGACCGCTTGCCTTTCTTACGTCCACCTCCCTCTTCCTTTAGACACATCAATGTTGGCAGTGACTTTCAGGCCGAGCTCCCAGAGCTGCAGACCACACCACCAAGTGAGGATGAAGAGCCTGCAACCCTGGTCTGGAAACCCTGGGGGGAAGATGACTCTGACATGGAAAAACCTGACCGAGGTAGCTCTCCAGCTTTTCTTCCACCCCTCAGATACGTGGCTGTGTGTAAGGCTGCTTTTTGGGTAAAAAGGCAGCTGTTTGCAGGCTCTGCTTCTCTCCTTCTCTCGCCCATCTTCCCAGGTGGAAGTGTTAGAGGCAAGGAGAACGCTCTGCGCTTGTAGCAGAGCAGGAAAAAGAGCAAGCGTCCTGCTCTCCAAATTGGCCAGGGGCATTTGCCACTGGAAGGGGGGAGATTGGCCCCCATTTCTTATTACAAAAGCTGCTTTGAAGGCAGAGCCAGCACTGTGCGGGCCCTTGGATCAGCTGCCCCTGTCGTTGCTCTCCTTTCCATGCTCCCCAAGCTGCTGTCTGTAGCTCCTGTGCTTTCCTTCTGCCTTGGATGGCAACCTTTGGCCCTTCTCGGCTCAAGCCTGCCTTTTGGCGGCTCTCTGTTGTGCTTGCAGTAAGAGAACTGTTGGACATGGCCAGCTCCCGTGGCATTGCCGGGCCAGCAGCTAACCTGGAGCTCGCCCTGCACTGCCTGCACCAGGCCCGCGGCAGCGTTCCGGTAAGAAGCGGCTGTTTGGGGGCAGAGAAGAGTGGGCAGGGAATTCGGAGGGCCCGGGCACTGGGACAGCCGTTCCTGGCTGCTCTTTGAAGAGGGCACTTAACAGCAAGGCCAGAGCACTTGCTGCCTGCTGTGTCTCCTCCAGCTGTGCCAGGGCTGAGCCCAAATGGCTCGAGCAGGAACAATATCTCTCCTGGAGGCAGCGGCGGGGACGCTCCTGCAGCCAGCTGCCTTGTAAATTGCCTGGAGATCTGTGTTCTCTAAGGCATTTGGAGGGGAGATTCCCAGAAGCCTCAGTGAGCTGAGGCAATTCTGGGTGCAGGAGCAGCAAAATCACAGAGCTGCTGAGCCAAATGCCGCTCTTGGGGACCAGGATCAAGAGCTGGGCAGCCAAAGCGAGGGACTGGGAGCAAATCACAATTTTGGCCCATGTGGGAGCCAGTTGCCGCAATCCCTAAGGAGGCAAAGTAGGTGAAAGGCAGCATTTATGGTTTTGGGCTTCTGGTTTTTGTTGTGGGGCAGCTAAAGCCTTTTTCCCCTTGGATCTTGCAGGAGGCTCTGGAGATGCTGCTCTCCGGGGGGCCTAAAACACCTCAAGGCCATCCCTTGGCTGATTATCATTACGCAGGTAAGCAAAGCAGAGCTTCTTCCTTCACTGGCAGATGCTGCCGGCCCCTTAACTGCTGTGTCAGCCATTTCCGCTTAAACAAATTGTGCTGAACAGCCGCACAAGGTCTGGTCTTCTCCGGGGGCGGGGAAAGCACCAGCAGCTCCTCCTTCAGCTTCACTTGTTTTCCATGCCTTTTCCCTGGGGAATGCCTGCCCTTCTCCTTCTGAGGGAGCAGACATGCACACGGGTGAACGATGGCTGTCGCCGATTTTGTTTGGGCAGTCAGTGGGATCTACTTCAAGTGGATGGAGGCTTCAATTTACCTGCTGCTTTTTATGGCCAGGCTCTGATAGATGGACACCTGAGGAGAAGGAGTCCTTCCAAAAGGCTTTCCACACCTACGGCAAGGATTTTCATCTCATCCAGAAGCAGGTAAAGCCATAGCACCTTCTTTACCCTAGCAGACCATCAGAAGGAAAGGTTGCTTATTTCTGATACCAAATACGGGACTTCAGTCTCTCTCTTCTCAAGTGCCAAAAATGTTAAAGTAGTAACAAAAGGGGGCATCCAAGGCCTGCGGGAAAATGCTGATCCTGCCTCTCCAGCCCTTTTCTCCAAGCTGTCTTGCAAGAAGAAGCTTTATGCTGTCAGGCTTGTCTCACACGTGTGCTGCTCCTTCCACAACACCTTGTGCTGGAATAACTGGAGTGAGCCACGGAAAAAGAACTGTGCTAGATGGATCGGTTGTTGATCTGTGCATTCCACGTGGTCCCACGTAGCATAATACACTCTTCACTCCACTGCATGATGCTACTCTTACTGCACATTGATTTCATTTGACACCCTACTCCATTTAACCCATGATTTTGCTTCCTCCTTTACTCCATATTCTACTTTTTCTCCAATGCAGCCTACAGCAGGGCCACTTGAGATTCTTGCTTTTTCTCTTCACAACAGATCCAGAGTAAGACCGTGGCACAGTGTGTGGAATACTACTACTCCTGGAAAAAAGAGCATCAATTTGCCAGCACTCTTGCTCAGGTGAGCGGCAAGAGAATTGAGACATGCCAGGAGGGTCAAGAAACTGGGAGAAGGGGACAAAACCTGCTGATGAGCCATGCCAGACGCCGCTTGGCCAGGATCACATCGTCCCATGCGCTGGGAAAAGCGCAGCAGATGCTGCCCAGGGCTTCATTGTGCTGCTGCCCTGAAATACGGAATCCTAAAAACATAACTTTGACCCAAGAAGGCAGCACCGCCACCAAAATGGCCTTTGACTCTCTACAGATTGCTTTCTCAAGGGCTGGCAGCCTCGCTGATTCCAATCCCACCTTAATTCGCAACTGTTGCTAACATCAGCAATCCCAGCTGCCTCCTAGGAGATGCTGCGCTCTTTCAGGGATCTTTTTAAGAATCCCAGCATACTCCCTAAAAAGGAGCTGCGGGTGCTGTGGCTCCGCTACGAGTTTCCTTACCGGCAAACAGCCATTTGGTTCACAATGATAGGGAGAGAGGGAGAGGGAGCAGTATTATTTTGGGTAGTAGAAAATGAGGAAGAATGTGTTTTCACTAATTTGAATAAATTTAAATCCCATTCCCTAGACATTAGGGGAAGAAAACCAGAGAGAAATAGATATGAGGCAGAGAGGTAGGCAGATGTCAAGCAGAGAAAGAAATGTAGAACTATAGATAGCCACACACTTATCCTACCCCTTTGGACTTTAGAAAAGAGGAGGAGTATTTTCCTCCAAGCGCTGGCTTGGCAGCCCGCCACAGCCCACTGCCAAATAAAGGCAGCCGTTTCCTCAGCTCTACAGGGTTTGGAAGAATTTGCTTTGGCCGATAGAATTTTGTGCTGGGCGCTCTGATTTCCCGCTTCCTGAGAGGAAGGAAACATTGATAATGATTCTTTGATTTCTAGGCTGTGGGCCAACCAGAGAGGAGCAAAAGCCCCCCCAGAAAGGAGGATGGGGAGACAGGGAAGAGAAGCCGCAAGAGGGCTCGCAGCGCGGAGTGTCCCTGCTGCCAGCCGCGCCAGCCGCCCCACTCGGCGGGAGGCCCCTTTCCGTGCGGCCAGTGCAAACGGTGCGCCACTTCCTCCTCTCTCTGCTCCAAGCTGCGCCTTTGGACTAAAACAGCCTGACCCTTTCCAAAGGCACCACAGGGCAAGCTGAGGGCACTTGCAGGATCGCCCCTCGCAGCCCTGGTCAAGGTTACAACCCTCTTTTGCAACCCAAACGGCTCAGTTCAAAGCCGGCATTCCCAATGAAACCTTGCCGTGCTCACACAGGATGCAGTTCACACAAGTAGAAATTTGGAATTTGATCACTGCCATCAAACCAAGCTTTGATTTCATCAAAAGCACGGTTTGATGGTGCTGATCAAATTGAAACTAGGATGAAGCAAAAGGAGGAAGACATTTCAAGGAATTGAAAGCAGAAAGATCAGACTCATGGGGCTGATCCGTTTACAAATGCAGCACAGCCTGGAAAGACAGGCAGTCATACTAAAACGGAGATCTCCGTGCTTGCTTTAATGGTGTCTATCAAATTGACCATGGGCGGTTTGTTTCCTGTCTTCCAGGGTGTTTGAAAGCGTGAAGGAAAGGAACAAACACAGGAGAAGACACCGCCCACGGAAGGAAGCAGAGCCTCTCCGCAAGAAGAAAAGGCCAAATTAGACAAGCCTGCAGTTGTCCAGGGCAAGCAAGAGTTAGGCGTCAAGAGGACTAGATAGAAATAGGATTGGTTTTTAAGTCTTTAGGGTTAGTCATTCTTCTACTTAGTTTCCATGGTAGGAATCTCTCAATTTATTCGTTAAGATTCAGTAGTCATTTTGAAGATGTATTAGTAGTATAAGATTTAGCAGTAAATGTAAGAGGATTTGTGTTCGCTATGCTCCGTCCTTGGTCATTTGCCTTTGTTGAGACACAAGCTGTCTTTATCATTAAAACAAAGTTGGTTCCATTTTGTATTTTTCTCTTCATGAACTCACTCCAGAAATGTTCCTTACATTTGCTTGGTGTTGCAAACATGGCACTTGCCCTGAGAGAAGAATCTGGGCACATGAATCCCCCTACAGGCCCTGCCCCTTGCTCAGCTGGCAGGACTTACAAAGGGGTGTCTCCATTACTGCCAATGAGATAACACTGGGACTTCGTCCTTTGATACCTAAAAACCCCAGCTGGGAGTGGAAAGGGAGGCTTTGTTGAATTCAATGAATTGGATCTAAATGAGTGGTCTTGTCTCACTACACTTTCTGGGATAAAAGCAGAGGCTTCAGTCCTTTTCTGTTGCCCAGCAACATAACTTTGTTTCATTTCGGGGGACAGATGGACTTGACCGCCTTCCAGGACGTCTCTAACCTCTCCCATTCTACACAATTAAAATCCACATGCACCACAAAGACATCAGGAGTTCAGGTTCACTTTCAAATTTCAAGGATTACGCTCCCACTCTGGGTCTCCAGCAATCTCCTCAGCTAAAGCAGAGCGGGTGTGGTCACTACCCCCTCACTTCTCCCAGCTTGGCTATTTGCACCAAAGAAGAATGCAAGTCACTCTTTTATCTAGCCCAGCAATTGGCACTGCCTAGCAAGGCTTTGGTGGCAGGGGCTGGGCAGGATGGAGAGGGGGCCAGCGAGGGGGGAATTGCCGGGCTACTTCTGGGAAGCTGATGGAAGCTTGCCCTTGTCTGATAGAGGCAGTGCAGGTGGGATCTGGAGCCTACAAAGTATCTGCACTGCGGTGGGCCTTGTTCCAGCTGCCCCCTCAGTTTGCTGGCGGTGCGTGTGGAATGTGCAGGCTGGCAAGGAAGCAAGATTTGCTTTTGCTTATTCTTAGGCAGGAAAGCAGCAAAAGTGGCTGGGCTTTGCCATATCTGGGACCTAAGTATTAAAACAAACATCAAGACCATCACTGTGCAAAAGTCATTCTGTCAGTGTTCCTTTCTTAGAGGAATCCCAGAGCATTAGAGACCAACATTCTCCCTTCTTCAAGGAAGGCAGCTGGAAGAATGACATAGGAATTTGGCACTACATATTGACTACAAAAATGTTGGGGGACTGCCCTGCTCTGTGTCCCCATCAGTTCCCATGAAAAACATCCTATTTCTCCAAGTTTCAAGGAAGGAGTGTTGAGATGAGAGACCACCTCAATAGCCCAAAGGAGGCAAAACATCAAGGCACATTACTGGGCACCAGTAGCACAAGTGAGCAAGGGGGCAGGAGGAATGCCTCCACTTTGAGAGAAAGCTTTGGAGCTGGTTCTCCACTCAACGACTTGCAACCTCTAGCTCCTCTCAGAGCCGGAGGAGAGCCAGCGGCGGCAGTCCCTCTGGTTCTCTGGGGCAGGTTCTCTGTCTGGGCCCTTGGACAGAGCCAGGCTCACGCGCACGTTCAGCTGCAGGCACCTGACAGAGAAGCACAGAGAAGACCCAGAGCTGTCCCTGCATTGTTTTTTCCCGTCTCGTCAGAGGACTGATGAGAAGCAGTGGGAAGGTTCTCAGAGCAAACTTGAAGCAGAAGAAGCAAAAGGGGCAAAGGTGGCCCATCCCTGTTCCTGTGCCCTGGGTCCCCGGGGCTTCTGCATGGAATGTTGCCCGTAGCAACTGTCCTTGTCTCCTACTCCTGCGGCCGTTGGTGGAACACTGGTGGACCAGTGGTGGAGCAGCAGCTGCAGGATCTGCTCCTGGGCTCTCCCTGACCAGCCACCTTCTGGCACCACTCGGCGCCAGACCTGGCCTCTGGATCGACACCCTCGTCTCCTCGTCTGCCGCCAGGCATCCGCACAGCACTTTGGCACTGTCAAAGGTAAGAAAGTCCCCGTTTGCCCTCCAAGCACTAACAGAAGGGCAGGAGGCTCCAGCTGGCTCTCCCACCAGCCACCACAGACAGGCTGTGGGCTCGCTTTCCCCAGACCAGGTTCTGCATGAAGGCGGGCTCCAGCTTCTCGAGGAATAATGCTGCCTCCAGGGAAGACACAGACCTTTCCATAGAGGATGTAGAGATCTGCAAGTCACGGTGCACTTGCAGATTCTCATCCACTGATGACCCGATTCAAAGTTCTTGGCACCCATTTCACTCCCAAAACTGAGTTGTGCTGACCCCAAAACAAATTGGTCATTCCTTAGCAGTTCAGGGCTTCACTGTCAACAAATCCTCTTACGCCCTGACCCTGCTGGCATCTCCTCCAAAACTTCAGAAACCAGAATGATGGCACTTCTCCTCTGTCAGGGCTATTTCTTCAATACTGGCTTTCATCTTCAAAAAGGATCTCTTCTCCGCAATACTTACAGACTTACATACTTACAACACTTACAGATACATTCTATTTCAATATCTTTAAAGAGATTTGTTTTTTGCATCTCTTTTTCATAGAGATGTTGGGGGTAGATTTGTCTGTGTTTTTCAATGTCCGTAAGGCTGTTTCTGCCTCATGGTCAGAGGCAGCCATGAAATGCTGTCTTGAGTGGTCCTGGTGAAGAGCACAGTCACAGTATCACAGAACTTTCTGGGCTGGAAGGGATTCTCCAAATCATCTAGCCCACATCGTGGGCCTGCCCAGGATGCCTCAGGAATCACACCCCGGGTCCAAAGGGCAGTGTCCAAACACTTTTGGAGCTCTGTCAGGCTTGCTGCTGTCACCCCTTCCCTGGGGAGGCTGTTCCAGTGCCCAGTCACCCTCTGGGTGGAGGAGCATTTTCCTCAGATCCGACCAAAGCCTGCCCTGGCACATCTTCCCTGCCATTCTCTTGGGTCTTCTCCCTGGCCCCAAGACTGAAGAGAGTGGTGCATGCCCTTCTGCTTCCCCTCTTGAGCAAGCTGCAGGCTGCTAGAGCTCCAGCCTCCGGAATTCCAAGTGAAAAACCCAGCAATGGCACCAAACTGAGGGGAGCTGGGACAGAGGAGCTTGTGCTTGGCAATGATGAGGATGAGAAGGAAGGCTACCCACAAACCTCGGCAGAAGGATTGTTATCCGGAGCATTGTTTGGATCTCTTTCAGGTGCAAAGGAGTGGCACAATGAAGAGGAAAGCAAGAGCCAAGAGTCAGCCGTGAGTTTTGGCACAGGGTTAAAGGACAGCAAGCTTGAGGAATGGCAGAGAGGAGAACTGCTGTTTCAGAGTCAGGGTGGGATTGGTGCAAGGCTTTGGGTCCACGGGCGCTGTCTCTTGACCGCTTGCCTTTCTTACGTCCACCTCCCTCTTCCTTTAGACACATCAATGTTGGCAGTGACTTTCAGGCCGAGCTCCCAGAGCTGCAGACCACACCACCAAGTGAGGATGAAGAGCCTGCAACCCTGGTCTGGAAGCCCTGGGGGGAAGATGACTCTGACATGGAAAAACCTGACAGAGGTAGCTCTCCAGCTTTTCTTCCACCCCTCAGATACGTGCCTGTGTGTAAGGCTGCTTTTTGGGTAAAAAGGCAGCTGTTTGCAGGCTCTGCTTCTCTCCTTCTCTCGCCCATCTTCCCACGCGGAAGTGTTAGAGGCAAGGAGAATGCTCTGCTCTTGTAGCAGAGCAGGAAAAAGGGCAAGCGTCCTGCTCTCCAAATTGTCCAGGGGCATTTGCCACTGGAAGGGGGGAGATTGGCCCCCATTTCTTATTACAAAAGCTGCTTTGAAAGCAGAGCCAGCACTGCGCGGGCCCTTGGTTCAGCTGCCCCTGTCGTTGCTCTCCTTTCCATGCTCCCCAAGCTGCTGTCTGTAGCTCCCGTGCTTTCCTTCTGCCTTGGATGGCAACCTTTGGCCCTTCTCGGCTCAAGCCTGCCTTTTGGCGGCTCTCTGTTGTGCTTGCAGTAAGAGAACTGTTGGACATGGCCAGCTCCCGTGGCATTGCCGGGCCAGCAGCTAACCTGGAGCTCGCCCTGCACTGCCTGCACCAGGCCCGCGGCAGCGTTCCGGTAAGAAGCGGCTGTTTGGGGGCAGAGAAGAGTGGGCAGGGAATTCGGAGGGCCCGGGCACTGGGACAGCTGTTCCTGGCTGCTCTTTGAAGAGGGCACTTAACAGGAAGGCCAGAGCACTTGCTGCCTGCTGTGTCTCCTCCAGCTGTGCCAGGGCTGAGCCCAAATGGCTCGAGCAGGAACAATATCTCTCCTGGAGGCAGCGGCGGGGAGGCTCCTGCAGCCTGCTGCCTTGTAAATTGCCTGGAGATCTGTGTTCTCTAAGGCATTTGGAGGGGAGATTCCCAGAAGCCTCAGTGAGCTGAGGCAATTCTGGGTGCAGGAGCAGCAAAATCACAGAGCTGCTGAGCCAAATGCCGCTCTTGGGGACCAGGATCAAAGAGCTGGGCAGCCAAAGCGAGGGACTGGGAGCAAATCACAAGTTTTGGCCCATGTGGGAGCCAGTTGCCGCAATCCCTAAGGAGGCAAAGTAGGTGAAAGGCAGCATTTATGGTTTTGGGCTTCTGTTTATTGTTGTGGGGCAGCTAAAGCCTTTTTCCCCTTGGATCTTGCAGGAGGCTCTGGAGATGCTGCTCTCGGGGGGGCCTAAACCACCTCAAGGCCATCCCTTGGCTGATTATCATTACGCAGGTAACCAAAGCAGAGCTTCTTCCTTCACTGGCAGATGCTGCCGGCCCCTTAACTGCTGTGTCGGCCATTTCCGCTTAAACAAATTGTGCTGAACACCCGCACAAGGTCTGGTCTTCTCCGGGGGCTGGGAAAGCACCAGCAGCTCCTCTTTCAGCTTCACTTGTTTTCCATGCCTTTTCCCTGGGGAATGCCTGCCCTTCTCCTTCTGAGGGAGCAGACATGTACACGGGTGAACGATGGCTGGCGCCGATTTTGTTTGGGCAGCCAGTGGGATCTACTTCAAGTGGATGGAGGCTTCAATTTACCTGCTGCTTTTTATGGCCAGGCTCTGACAGATGGACACCTGAGGAGAAGGAGTCCTTCCAAAAGGCTTTCCACACCTACGGCAAGGATTTTCATCTCATCCAGAAGCAGGTAAAGCCATAGCACCTTCTTTACCCTAGCAGACCATCAGAAGGAAAGGTTGCTTATTTCTGATACCAAATACTGGACTTCAGTCTCTCTCTTCTCAAGTGCCAAAAATGTTAAAGTAGTAACAAAAGGGGGCATCCAAGGCCTGCGGGAAAATGCTGATCCTGCCTCTCCAGCCCTTTTCTCCAAGCTGTCTTGCAAGAAGAAGCTTTATGCTGTCAGGCTTATCTCACACGTGTGCTGCTGCTTCCACAACACCTTGTGCTGGAATAACTGGAGTGAGCCACGGAAAAAGAACTGTGCTAGATGGATTGGTTGTTGATCTGTGCATTCCACGTGGTCCCACGTAGCATAATACACTCTTCACTCCATTGCATGATGCTCCTCTTAGTCCACATTGATTTCATTTGACACCCTACTCCATTTAATCCATGATTTTACTTTCTCCTTTACTCCATATTCTACTTTTTCTCCAATGCAGCCTACAGCAGGGCCACTTGAGATTCTTGCTTTTTCTCTCCACAACAGATCCAGAGTAAGACCGTGGCACAGTGTGTGGAATACTACTACTCCTGGAAAAAAGAGCATCAACTTGCCAGCACTCTTGCTCAGGTGAGCGGCAAGAGAATTGAGACATGCCAGGAGGGTCAAGAAACTGGGAGAAGGGGACAAAACCTGCTGATGAGCCATGCCAGACGCCGCTTAGCCAGGATCACATCGTCCCATGCGCTGGGAAAGGCGCAGCAGATGCTGCCCAGGGCTTCATTGTGCTGCTGCCCTGAAATACGGAATCCTAAAAACATAACTTTGACCCAAGACGGCAGCACCGCCACCAAAATGGCCTTTGACTCTCCACAGATTGCTTTCTCAAGGGCTGGCAGCCTCGCTGATTCCAATCCCACCCTTAATTCGCAACTGTTGCTAACATCAGCAATCCCAGCTGCCTCCTAGGAGATGCTGCGCTCTTTCAGGGATCTTTTTTAGAATCCCAGCGTACTCCCCAAAATGGAGCTGCGGGTGCTGTGGCTCCGCTACGACTTTCCTTACTGGCAAACAGCCATTTGGTTCACAATGATAGGGAGAGAGGGAGAGGGAGCAGTATTATTTTGGGTAGTAGAAAATGGGGAACAACGTGTCTTCACTAATTTGAATAAATTTAAATCCCATTCCCTAGACATTAGGGGAAGAAAACCAGAGAGAAATAGATATTAGGCAGAGAGGTAGTCAGGTGTCAGGCAGAGAAAGAAATGTAGAACTATAGATAGCCACGCACTTATCCTACCCCTTTGGACTTTAGAAAAGAGGAGGAGTATTTTCCTCCAAGCGCTGGCTTGGCAGCCCGCCACAGCCCACTGCCAAATAAAGGCAGCCGTGTCCTCAGCTCTTCAGGGTTTGGAAGAATTTGCTTTGGCCGATAGAATTTTGTGCTGGACGCTCTGATTTCCCGCTTCCTGAGAGGAAGGAAACATTGCTAAGGATTCTTTGATTTCCAGGCTGTGGGCCAACCAGAGAGGAGCAAAAGCCCCCCCAGAAAGGAGGATGGGGAGACAGGGAAGAGAAGCCGCAAGAGGGCTCGCAGCGCGGAGTGTCCCTGCTGCCAGCCGCGCCAGCCGCCCCACTCGGCGGGAGGCCCCTTTCCGTGCGGCCAGTGCAAACGGTGCGCCACTTCCTCCTCTCTCTGCTCCAAGCTGCGCCTTTGGACTAAAACAGCCTGACCCTTTCCAAAGGCACCACAGGGCAAGCTGAGGGCACTTGCAGGATCGCCCCTCGCAGCCCTGGTCAAGGTTACAACCCTCTTTTGCAACCCAAACGGCTCAGTTCAAAGCCGGCATTCCCAATGAAACCTTGCCGTGCTCACACAGGATGCAGTTCACACAAGTAGAAATTTGGAATTTGATCACTGCCATCAAACCAAGCTTTGATTTCATCAAAAGCACGGTTTGATGGTGCTGATCAAATTGAAACTAGGATGAAGCAAAAGGAGGAAGACATTTCAAGGAATTGAAAGCAGAAAGATCAGACTCATGGGGCTGATCCGTTTACAAATGCAGCACAGCCTGGAAAGACAGGCAGTCATACTAAAACGGAGATCTCCGTGCTTGCTTTAATGGTGTCTATCAAATTGACCATGGGCGGTTTGTTTCCTGTCTTCCAGGGTGTTTGAAAGCGTGAAGGAAAGGAACAAACACAGGAGAAGACACCGCCCACGGAAGGAAGCAGAGCCTCTCCGCAAGAAGAAAAGGCCAAATTAGACAAGCCTGCAGTTGTCCAGGGCAAGCAAGAGTTAGGCGTCAAGAGGACTAGATAGAAATAGGATTGGTTTTTAAGTCTTTAGGGTTAGTCATTCTTCTACTTAGTTTCCATGGTAGGAATCTCTCAATTTATTAGTTAAGATTCAGTAGTCATTTTGAAGATGTATTAGTAGTATAAGATTTAGCAGTAAATGTAAGAGGATTTGTGTTCGCTATGCTCCGTCCTTGGTCATTTGCCTTTGTTGAGACACAAGCTGTCTTTATCATTAAAACAAAGTTGGTTCCATTTTGTATTTTTCTCTTCATGAACTCACTCCAGAAATGTTCCTTACATTTGCTTGGTGTTGCAAACATGGCACTTGCCCTGAGAGAAGAATCTGGGCACATGAATCCCCCTACAGGCCCTGCCCCTTGCTCAGCTGGCAGGACTTACAAAGGGGTGTCTCCATTACTGCCAATGAAATAACACTGGGACTTCGTCCTTTGATACCTAAAAACCCCAGCTGGGAGTGGAAAGGGAGGCTTTGTTGAATTCAATGAATTGGATCTAAATGAGTGGTCTTGTCTCACTACACTTTCTGGGATAAAAGCAGAGGCTTCAGTCCTTTTCTGTTGCCCAGCAACATAACTTTGTTTCATTTCGGGGGACAGATGGACTTGACCGCCTTCCAGGACGTCTCTAACCTCTCCCATTCTACACAATTAAAATCCACATGCACCACAAAGACATCAGGAGTTCAGGTTCACTTTCAAATTTCAAGGATTACGCTCCCACTCTGGGTCTCCAGCAATCTCCTCAGCTAAAGCAGAGCGGGTGTGGTCACTACCCCCTCACTTCTCCCAGCTTGGCTATTTGCACCAAAGAAGAATCCAAGTCACTCTTTTATCTAGACCGGCAATCGGAACTTCCTAGCAAGGCATTGGTGGCAGGGGCTGGGCTGGATGGAGAGGGGGCCAGCGAGGGGGGAATTGCCGGGCTACTTCTGGGAAGCTGATGGAAGCTTGCCCTTGTCTGATAGAGGCAGTGCAGGTGGGATCTGGAGCCTACAAAGTATCTGCACTGCAGTGGGCCTTGTTCCAGCTGCCCCCTCAGTTTGCTGGCGGCGCCTGTGGAATGTGCAGGCTGGCAAGGAAGCAAGATTTGCTTTTGCTTAACCTTAGGCAGGAAAGCAGCAAAAGTGGCTGGGCTTTGCCATATCTGGGCCCTAAGTATTAAAACAAACATCAAGACCATCACTGTGCAAAAGTCATTCTGTCAGTGTTCCTTTCTTAGAGGAATCCCAGAGCATTAGAGACCAACATTCTCCCTTCTTCAAGGAAGGCAGCTGGAAGAATGACATAGGAATTTGGCACTACATATTGACTACAAAAATGTTGGGGGACTGCCCTGCTCTGTGTCCCCATCAGTTCCCATGAAAAACATCCTATTTCTCCAAGTTTCAAGGAAGGAGTGTTGAGATGAGAGACCACCTCAATAGCCCAAAGGAGGCAAAACATCAAGGCACATTACTGGGCACCAGTAGCACAAGTGAGCAAGGGGGCAGGAGGAATGCCTCCCCTTGGAGAGAAAGCTTTGGAGCTGGTTCTCCACTCAACGACTTGCAACCTCTAGCTCCTCTCAGAGCCGGAGGAGAGCCAGCGGCGGCAGTCCCTCTGGTTCTCTGGGGCAGGAGATGTGGTCTGGGCCCTTGGACAGAGCCAGGCTCCCGCGCACGTTCAGCTGCAGGCACCTGACAGAGAAGCACAGAGAAGACCCAGAGCTGGCCCTGCACTGCTTTTGCCCGTCTCGTCAGAGGACTGATGAGAAGGAGTGGGAAGGTTCTCAGAGCAAACTTGAAGCAGAAGAAGCAAAAGGGGCAAAGGTGGCCCATCCCTGTTCCTGTGCCCTGGGTCCCCAGGGGTTCTGCATGGAATGTTGCCCGTAGCAACTGTCCTTGTCTCCTACTCCTGCGGCCGTTGGTGGAACACTGGTGGACCAGCGGTGGAGCAGCAGCTGCAGGATCTGCTCCTGGGCTCTCCCTGACCAGCCACCTTCTGGCACCACTCGGCGCCAGACCTGGCCTCTGGATCGACACCCTCGTCTCCTCGTCTGCCGCCAGGCATCCGCACAGCACTTTGGCACTGTCAAAGGTAAGAAAGTCCCCGTTTGCCCTCCAAGCACTAACAGAAGGGCAGGAGGCTCCAGCTGGCTCTCCCACCAGCCACCACAGACAGGCTGTGGGCTCGCTTTCCCCAGACCAGGTTCTGCATGAAGGCGGGCTCCAGCTTCTCGAGGAATAATGCTGCCTCCAGGGAAGACACAGACCTTTCCATAGAGGATGTAGAGATCTGCAAGTCACGGTGCACTTGCAGATTCTCATCCACTGATGACCCGATTCAAAGTTCTTGGCACCCATTTCACTCCCAAAACTGAGTTGTGCTGACCCCAAAACAAATTGGTCATTCCTTAGCAGTTCAGGGCTTCACTGTCAACAAATACTCTTATGCCCTGACCCTGCTGGCATCTCCTCCAAAACTTCAGAAACCAGAATGATGGCACTTCTCCTCTGTCAGGGCTATTTCTTCAATACTGGCTTTCATCTTCAAAAAGGATCTCTTCTCCGCAATACTTACAGACTTACATACTTACAACACTTACAGACACATTCTATTTCCATATCTTTAAAGAGATTTGGTTTTTGGATCTCTTTTTCATAGAGATGTTGGGGGTAGATTTGTCTGTGTTTTTCAATGTCCGTAAGGCTGTTTCTGCCTCATGGTCAGAGGCAGCCATGAAATGCTGTCTTGAGTGGTCCTGGTGAAGAGCACAGTCACAGTATCACAGAACTTTCTGGGCTGGAAGGGATTCTCCAAATCATCTAGCCCACATCGTGGGCCTGCCCAGGATGCCTCAGGAATCACACCCCGGGTCCAAAGGGCAGTGTCCAAACACTTTTGGAGCTCTGTCAGGCTTGCTGCTGTCACCCCTTCCCTGGGGAGGCTGTTCCAGTGCCCAGTCACCCTCTGGGTGGAGGAGCATTTTCCTCAGATCCGACCAAAGCCTGCCCTGGCACATCTTCCCTGCCATTCTCTTGGGTCTTCTCCCTGGCCCCAAGACTGAAGAGAGTGGTGCATGCCCTTCTGCTTCCCCTCTTGAGCAAGCTGCAGGCTGCTAGAGCTCCAGCCTCCGGAATTCCAAGTGAAAAACCCAGCAATGGCACCAAACTGAGGGGAGCTGGGACAGAGGAGCTTGTGCTTGGCAATGATGAGGATGAGAAGGAAGGCTACCCACAAACCTCGGCAGAAGGATTGTTATCCGGAGCATTGTTTGGATCTCTTTCAGGTGCAAAGGAGTGGCACAATGAAGAGGAAAGCAAGAGCCAAGAGTCAGCCGTGAGTTTTGGCACAGGGTTAAAGGACAGCAAGCTTGAGGAATGGCAGAGAGGAGAACTGCTGTTTCAGAGTCAGGGTGGGATTGGTGCAAGGCTTTGGGTCCACGGGCGCTGTCTCTTGACCGCTTGCCTTTCTTACGTCCACCTCCCTCTTCCTTTAGACACATCAATGTTGGCAGTGACTTTCAGGCCGAGCTCCCAGAGCTGCAGACCACACCACCAAGTGAGGATGAAGAGCCTGCAACCCTGGTCTGGAAGCCCTGGGGGGAAGATGACTCTGACATGGAAAAACCTGACAGAGGTAGCTCTCCAGCTTTTCTTCCACCCCTCAGATACGTGCCTGTGTGTAAGGCTGCTTTTTGGGTAAAAAGGCAGCTGTTTGCAGGCTCTGCTTCTCTCCTTCTCTCGCCCATCTTCCCACGCGGAAGTGTTAGAGGCAAGGAGAATGCTCTGCTCTTGTAGCAGAGCAGGAAAAAGAGCAAGCGTCCTGCTCTCCAAATTGTCCAGGGGCATTTGCCACTGGAAGGGGGGAGATTGGCCCCCATTTCTTATTACAAAAGCTGCTTTGAAAGCAGAGCCAGCACTGCGCGGGCCCTTGGTTCAGCTGCCCCTGTCGTTGCTCTCCTTTCCATGCTCCCCAAGCTGCTGTCTGTAGCTCCCGTGCTTTCCTTCTGCCTTGGATGGCAACCTTTGGCCCTTCTCGGCTCAAGCCTGCCTTTTGGCGGCTCTCTGTTGTGCTTGCAGTAAGAGAACTGTTGGACATGGCCAGCTCCCGTGGCATTGCCGGGCCAACAGCTAACCTGGAGCTCGCCCTGCACTGCCTGCACCAGGCCCGCGGCAGCGTTCCGGTAAGAAGCGGCTGTTTGGGGGCAGAGAAGAGTGGGCAGGGAATTCGGAGGGCCCGGGCACTGGGACAGCCTTTCCTGGCTGCTCTTTGAAGAGGGCACTTAACAGCAAGGCCAGAGCACTTGCTGCCTGCTGTGTCTCCTCCAGCTGTGCCAGGGCTGAGCCCAAATGGCTCGAGCAGGAACAATATCTCTCCTGGAGGCAGCGGCGGGGAGGCTCCTGCAGCCTGCTGCCTTGTAAATTGCCTGGAGATCTGTGTTCTCTAAGGCATTTGGAGGGGAGATTCCCAGAAGCCTCAGTGAGCTGAGGCAATTCTGGGTGCAGGAGCAGCAAAATCACAGAGCTGCTGAGCCAAATGCCGCTCTTGGGGACCAGGATCAAAGAGCTGGGCAGCCAAAGCGAGGGACTGGGAGCAAATCACAAGTTTTGGCCCATGTGGGAGCCAGTTGCCGCAATCCCTAAGGAGGCAAAGTAGGTGAAAGGCAGCATTTATGGTTTTGGGCTTCTGTTTATTGTTGTGGGGCAGCTAAAGCCTTTTTCCCCTTGGATCTTGCAGGAGGCTCTGGAGATGCTGCTCTCGGGGGGGCCTAAACCACCTCAAGGCCATCCCTTGGCTGATTATCATTACGCAGGTAACCAAAGCAGAGCTCCTTCCTTCACTGGCAGATGCTGCCGGCCCCTTAACTGCTGTGTCGGCCATTTCCGCTTAAACAAATTGTGCTGAACACCCGCACAAGGTCTGGTTTTCTCCGGGGGCTGGGAAAGCACCAGCAGCTCCTCTTTCAGCTTCACTTGTTTTCCATGCCTTTTCCCTGGGGAATGCCTGCCCTTCTCCTTCTGAGGGAGCAGACATGTACACGGGTGAACGATGGCTGGCGCCGATTTTGTTTGGGCAGCCAGTGGGATCTACTTCAAGTGGATGGAGGCTTCAATTTACCTGCTGCTTTTTATGGCCAGGCTCTGACAGATGGACACCTGAGGAGAAGGAGTCCTTCCAAAAGGCTTTCCACACCTACGGCAAGGATTTTCATCTCATCCAGAAGCAGGTAAAGCCATAGCACCTTCTTTACCCTAGCAGACCATCAGAAGGAAAGGTTGCTTATTTCTGATACCAAATACTGGACTTCAGTCTCTCTCTTCTCAAGTGCCAAAAATGTTAAAGTAGTAACAAAAGGGGACATCCAAGGCCTGCGGGAAAATGCTGATCCTGCCTCTCCAGCCCTTTTCTCCAAGCTGTCTTGCAAGAAGAAGCTTTATGCTGTCAGGCTTATCTCACACGTGTGCTGCTGCTTCCACAACACCTTGTGCTGGAATAACTGGAGTGAGCCACGGAAAAAGAACTCTGCTAGATGGATTGGTTGTTGATCTGTGCATTCCACGTGGTCCCACGTAGCATAATACACTCTTCACTCCATTGCATGATGCTCCTCTTAGTCCACATTGATTTCATTTGACACCCTACTCCATTTAATCCATGATTTTACTTTCTCCTTTACTCCATATTCTACTTTTTCTCCAATGCAGCCTACAGCAGGGCCACTTGAGATTCTTGCTTTTTCTCTTCACAACAGATCCAGAGTAAGACCGTGGCACAGTGTGTGGAATACTACTACTCCTGGAAAAAAGAGCATCAACTTGCCAGCACTCTTGCTCAGGTGAGCGGCAAGAGAATTGAGACATGCCAGGAGGGTCAAGAAACTGGGAGAAGGGGACAAAACCTGCTGATGAGCCATGCCAGACGCCGCTTGGCCAGGATCACATCGTCCCATGCGCTGGGAAAAGCGCAGCAGATGATGCCCAGAGCTTCATTGTGCTGCTGCTCTGAAATACGGAATCCTAAAAACATAACTTTGACCCAAGAAGGCAGCACCGCCACCAAAATGGCCTTTGACTCTCTACAGATTGCTTTCTCAAGGGCTGGCAGCCTCGCTGATTCCAATCCCACCCTTAATTCGCAACTGTTGCTAACATCAGCAATCCCAGCTGCCTCCTAGGAGATGCTGCGCTCTTTCAGGGATCTTTTTTAGAATCCCAGCGTACTCCCCAAAAAGGAGCTGCGGGTGCTGTGGCTCCGCTACGAGTTTCCTTACTGGCAAACAGCCATTTGGTTCACAATGATAGGGAGAGAGGGAGAGGGAGCAGTATTATTTTGGGTAGTAGAAAATGGGGAACAACGTGTCTTCACTAATTTGAATAAATTTAAATCCCATTCCCTAGACATTAGGGGAAGAAAACCAGAGAGAAATAGATATTAGGCAGAGAGGTAGTCAGGTGTCAGGCAGAGAAAGAAATGTAGAACTATAGATAGCCACGCACTTATCCTACCCCTTTGGACTTTAGAAAAGAGGAGGAGTATTTTCCTCCAAGCGCTGGCTTGGCAGCCCGCCACAGCCCACTGCCAAATAAAGGCAGCCGTGTCCTCAGCTCTTCAGGGTTTGGAAGAATTTGCTTTGGCCGATAGAATTTTGTGCTGGGCGCTCTGATTTCCCGCTTCCTGAGAGGAAGGAAACATTGATAAGGATTCTTTGATTTCCAGGCTGTGAGCCAAGCAGAGAGGAGCAAAAGCCCCCCCAGAAAGGAGGATGGGGAGACAGGGAAGAGAAGCCGCAAGAGGGCTCGCAGCGCGGAGTGTCCCTGCTGCCAGCCGCGCCAGCCGCCCCACTCGGCGGGAGGCCCCTTTCCGTGCGGCCAGTGCAAACGGTGCGCCACTTCCTCCTCTCTCTGCTCCAAGCTGCGCCTTTGGACTAAAACAGCCTGACCCTTTCCAAAGGCACCACAGGGCAAGCTGAGGGCACTTGCAGGATCGCCCCTCGCAGCCCTGGTCAAGGTTACAACCCCCTTTTGCAACCCAAACGGCTCAGTTCAAAGCCGGCATTCCCAATGAAACCTTGCCGTGCTCACACAGGATGCAGTTCACACAAGTAGAAATTTGGAATTTGATCACTGCCATCAAACCAAGCTTTGATTTCATCAAAAGCACGGTTTGATGGTGCTGATCAAATTGAAACTAGGATGAAGCAAAAGGAGGAAGACATTTCAAGGAATTGAAAGCAGAAAGATCAGACTCATGGGGCTGATCCGTTTACAAATGCGGCACAGCCTGGAAAGACAGGCAGTCATACTAAAACGGAGATCTCCGTGCTTGCTTTAATGGTGTCTATTAAATTGACCATGGGCGGTTTGTTCCCTGTCTTCCAGGCTGTTTGAAAGCGTGAAGGAAAGGAACAAACACAGGAGAAGACACCGCCCACGGAAGGAAGCAGAGCCTCTCGGCAAGAAGAAAAGGCCAAATTAGACAAGCCTGCAGTTGTCCAGGGCTAGCAAGAGTTAGGCGTCAAGAGGACTAGATAGAAATAGGATTGGTTTTTAAGTCTTTAGGGTTGGTCATTCTTCTACTTAGTTTCCATGGTAGGAATCTCTCAATTTATTAGTTAAGATCCAGTAGTCATTTTGAAGATGTATTAGTAGTATAAGATTTAGCAGTAAATGTAAGAGGTTTTGTGTTCGCTATGCTCCGTCCTTGGTCATTTGCCTTTGTTGAGACACAAGCTGTCTTTATCATTAAAACAAAGTTGGTTCCATTTTGTATTTTTCTCATCATGAACTCACTCCAGAAATGTTCCTTACATTTGCTTGGTGTTGCAAACATGGCACTTGCCCTGAGAGAAGAATCTGGGCACATGAATCCCCCTACAGGCCCTGCCCCTTGCTCAGCTGGCGGGACTTACAAAGGGGTGTCTCCATTACTGCCAATGAAATAACACTGGGACTTCGTCCTTTGATACCTAAAAACCCCAGCTGGGAGTGGAAAGGGAGGCTTTGTTGAATTCAATGAATTGGATCTAAATGAGTGGTCTTGTCTCACTACACTTTCTGGGATAAAAGCAGAGGCTTCAGTCCTTTTCTGTTGCCCAGCAACATAACTTTGTTTCATTTCGGGGGACAGATGGACTTGACCGCCTTCCAGGACGTCTCTAACCTCTCCCATTCTACACAATTAAAATCCACATGCACCACAAAGACATCAGGAGTTCAGGTTCACTTTCAAAATTCAAGCATTACGCTCCCACTCTGTGTCTCCAGCAATCTCCTCAGCTAAAGCAGAGCGGGTGTGGTCACTATCCCCTCACTTCTCCCAGCTTGGCTATTTGCACCAAAGAAGAATGCAAGTCACTCTTTTATCTAGCCCGGCAATTGGAACTTCCTAGCAAGGCATTGGTGGCAGGGGCTGGGCTGGATGGAGAGGGGGCCAGCGAGGGGGGAATTGCCGGGCTACTTCTGGGAAGCTGATGGAAGCTTGCCCTTGTCTGATAGAGGCAGTGCAGGTGGGATCTGGAGCCTACAAAGTATCTGCACTGCAGTGGGCCTTGTTCCAGCTGCCCCCTCAGTTTGCTGGCGGTGCGTGTGGAACGTGCAGGCTGGCAAGGAAGCAAGATTTGCTTTTGCTTATTCTAAGCAGGAAAGCAGCAAAAGTGGCTGGGCTTTGCCATATCTGGGCCCTAAGTATTAAAACAAACATCAAGACCATCACTGTGCAAAAGTCATTCTGTCAGTGTTCCTTTCTTAGAGGAATCCCAGAGCATTAGAGACCAACATTCTCCCTTCTTCAAGGAAGGCAGCTGGAAGAATGACATAGGAATTTGGCACTACATATTGACTACAAAAATGTTGGGGGACTGCCCTGCTCTGTGTCCCCATCAGTTCCCATGAAAAACATCCTATTTCTCCAAGTTTCAAGGAAGGAGTGTTGAGATGAGAGACCACCTCAATAGCCCAAAGGAGGCAAAACATCAAGGCACATTACTGGGCACCAGTAGCACAAGTGAGCAAGGGGGCAGGAGGAATGCCTCCACTTGGAGAGAAAGCTTTGGAGCTGGTTCTCCACTCAACGACTTGCAACCTCTAGCTCCTCTCAGAGCCGGAGGAGAGCCAGCGGCGGCAGTCCCTCTGGTTCTCTGGGGCAGGTTCTCTGTCTGGGCCCTTGGACAGAGCCAGGCTCACGCGCACGTTCAGCTGCAGGCACCTGACAGAGAAGCACAGAGAAGACCCAGAGCTGTCCCTGCATTGTTTTTTCCCGTCTCGTCAGAGGACTGATGAGAAGCAGTGGGAAGGTTCTCAGAGCAAACTTGCAGCAGAAGAAGCAAAAGGGGCAAAGGTGGCCCATCCCTGTTCCTGTGCCCTGGGTCCCCGGGGCTTCTGCATGGAATGTTGCCCGTAGAAACTGTCCTTGTCTCCTACTCCTGCGGCCGTTGGTGGAACACTGGTGGACCAGTGGTGGAGCAGCAGCTGCAGGATCTGCTCCTGGGCTCTCCCTGACCAGCCACCTTCTGGCACCACTCGGCGCCAGACCTGGCCTCTGGATCGACACCCTCGTCTCCTCGTCTGCCGCCAGGCATCCGCACAGCACTTTGGCACTGTCAAAGGTAAGAAAGTCCCCGTTTGCCCTCCAAGCACTAACAGAAGGGCAGGAGGCTCCAGCTGGCTCTCCCACCAGCCACCACAGACAGGCTGTGGGCTCGCTTTCCCCAGACCAGGTTCTGCATGAAGGCGGGCTCCAGCTTCTCGAGGAATAATGCTGCCTCCAGGGAAGACACAGACCTTTCCATAGAGGATGTAGAGATCTGCAAGTCACGGTGCACTTGCAGATTCTCATCCACTGATGACCCGATTCAAAGTTCTTGGCACCCATTTCACTCCCAAAACTGAGTTGTGCTGACCCCAAAACAAATTGGTCATTCCTTAGCAGTTCAGGGCTTCACTGTCAACAAATCCTCTTACGCCCTGACCCTGCTGGCATCTCCTCCAAAACTTCAGAAACCAGAATGATGGCACTTCTCCTCTGTCAGGGCTATTTCTTCAATACTGGCTTTCATCTTCAAAAAGGATCTCTTCTCCGCAATACTTACAGACTTACATACTTACAACACTTACAGATACATTCTATTTCAATATCTTTAAAGAGATTTGTTTTTTGGATCTCTTTTTCATAGAGATGTTGGGGGTAGATTTGTCTGTGTTTTTCAATGTCCGTAAGGCTGTTTCTGCCTCATGGTCAGAGGCAGCCATGAAATGCTGTCTTGAGTGGTCCTGGTGAAGAGCACAGTCACAGTATCACAGAACTTTCTGGGCTGGAAGGGATTCTCCAAATCATCTAGCCCACATCGTGGGCCTGCCCAGGAAAGCCTCAAGTATCACACCCCGGGTCCAAGGGCAGTGTCCAAACACTTTTGGAGCTCTGTCAGGCTTGCTGCTGTCACCCCTTCCCTGGGGAGGCTGTTCCAGTGCCCAGTCACCCTCTGGGTGGAGGAGCATTTTCCTCAGATCCGACCAAAGCCTGCCCTGGCACATCTTCCCTGCCATTCTCTTGGGTCTTCTCCCTGGCCCCAAGACTGAAGAGAGCGGTGCATGCCCTTCTGCTTCCCCTCTTGAGCAAGCTGCAGGCTGCTAGAGCTCCAGCCTCCGGAATTCCAAGTGAAAAACCCAGCAATGGCACCAAACTGAGGGGAGCTGGGACAGAGGAGCTTGTGCTTGGCAATGATGAGGATGAGAAGGAAGGCTACCCACACATCTCGGCAGAAGGATTGTTATCCGGAGCATTGTTTGGATCTCTTTCAGGTGCAAAGGAGGGGCACAATGAAGAGGAAAGCAAGAGCCAAGAGTCAGCCGTGAGTTTTGGCACAGGGTTAAAGGACAGCAAGCTTGAGGAATGGCAGAGAGGAGAACTGCTGTTTCAGAGTCAGGGTGGGATTGGTGCAAGGCTTTGGGTCCACGGGCGCTGTCTCTTGACCGCTTGCCTTTCTTACGTCCACCTCCCTCTTCCTTTAGACACATCAATGTTGGCAGTGACTTTCAGGCCGAGCTCCCAGAGCTGCAGACCACACCACCAAGTGAGGATGAAGAGCCTGCAACCCTGGTCTGGAAGCCCTGGGGGGAAGATGACTCTGACATGGAAAAACCTGACAGAGGTAGCTCTCAAGCTTTTCTTCCACCCCTCAGATACGTGCCTGTGTGTAAGGCTGCTTTTTGGGTAAAAAGGCAGCTGTTTGCAGGCTCTGCTTCTCTCCTTCTCTCGCCCATCTTCCCACGCGGAAGTGTTAGAGGCAAGGAGAATGCTCTGCTCTTGTAGCAGAGCAGGAAAAAGAGCAAGCGTCCTGCTCTCCAAATTGTCCAGGGGCATTTGCCACTGGAAGGGGGGAGATTGGCCCCCATTTCTTATTACAAAAGCTGCTTTGAAAGCAGAGCCAGCACTGCGCGGGCCCTTGGTTCAGCTGCCCCTGTCGTTGCTCTCCTTTCCATGCTCCCCAAGCTGCTGTCTGTAGCTCCCGTGCTTTCCTTCTGCCTTGGATGGCAACCTTTGGCCCTTCTCGGCTCAAGCCTGCCTTTTGGTGGCTCTCTGTTGTGCTTGCAGTAAGAGAACTGTTGGACATGGCCAGCTCCCGTGGCATTGCCGGGCCAGCAGCTAACCTGGAGCTCGCCCTGCACTGCCTGCACCAGGCCCGCGGCAGCGTTCCGGTAAGAAGCGGCTGTTTGGGGGCAGAGAAGAGTGGGCAGGGAATTTGGAGGGCCCGGGCACTGGGACAGCCTTTCCTGGCTGCTCTTTGAAGAGGGCACTTAACAGCAAGGCCAGAGCACTTGCTGCCTGCTGTGTCTCCTCCAGCTGTGCCAGGGCTGAGCCCAAATGGCTCGAGCAGGAACAATATCTCTCCTGGAGGCAGCGGCGGGGAGGCTCCTGCAGCCTGCTGCCTTGTAAATTGCCTGGAGATCTGTGTTCTCTAAGGCATTTGGAGGGGAGATTCCCAGAAGCCTCAGTGAGCTGAGGCAATTCTGGGTGCAGGAGCAGCAAAATCACAGAGCTGCTGAGCCAAATGCCGCTCTTGGGGACCAGGATCAAAGAGCTGGGCAGCCAAAGCGAGGGACTGGGAGCAAATCACAAGTTTTGGCCCATGTGGGAGCCAGTTGCCGCAATCCCTAAGGAGGCAAAGTAGGTGAAAGGCAGCATTTATGGTTTTGGGCTTCTGTTTATTGTTGTGGGGCAGCTAAAGCCTTTTTCCCCTTGGATCTTGCAGGAGGCTCTGGAGATGCTGCTCTCGGGGGGGCCTAAACCACCTCAAGGCCACCCCTTGGCTGATTATCATTACGCAGGTAACCAAAGCAGAGCTCCTTCCTTCACTGGCAGATGCTGCCGGCCCCTTAACTGCTGTGTCGGCCATTTCCGCTTAAACAAATTGTGCTGAACACCCGCACAAGGTCTGGTCTTCTCTGGGGGCTGGGAAAGCACCAGCAGCTCCTCTTTCAGCTTCACTTGTTTTCCATGCCTTTTCCCTGGGGAATGCCTGCCCTTCTCCTTCTGAGGGAGCAGACATGTACACGGGTGAACGATGGCTGGCGCCGATTTTGTTTGGGCAGCCAGTGGGATCTACTTCAAGTGGATGGAGGCTTCAATTTACCTGCTGCTTTTTATGGCCAGGCTCTGACAGATGGACACCTGAGGAGAAGGAGTCCTTCCAAAAGGCTTTCCACACCTACGGCAAGGATTTTCATCTCATCCAGAAGCAGGTAAAGCCATAGCACCTTCTTTACCCTAGCAGACCATCAGAAGGAAAGGTTGCTTATTTCGGATACCAAATACTGGACTTCAGTCTCTCTCTTCTCAAGTGCCAAAAATGTTAAAGTAGTAACAAAAGGGGACATCCAAGGCCTGCGGGAAAATGCTGATCCTGCCTCTCCAGCCCTTTTCTCCAAGCTGTCTTGCAAGAAGAAGCTTTATGCTGTCAGGCTTATCTCACACGTGTGCTGCTGCTTCCACAACACCTTGTGCTGGAATAACTGGAGTGAGCCACGGAAAAAGAACTGTGCTAGATGGATTGGTTGTTGATCTGTGCATTCCACGTGGTCCCACGTAGCATAATACACTCTTCACTCCATTGCATGATGCTCCTCTTAGTCCACATTGATTTCATTTGACACCCTACTCCATTTAATCCATGATTTTACTTTCTCCTTTACTCCATATTCTACTTTTTCTCCAATGCAGCCTACAGCAGGGCCACTTGAGATTCTTGCTTTTTCTCTCCACAACAGATCCAGAGTAAGACCGTGGCACAGTGTGTGGAATACTACTACTCCTGGAAAAAAGAGCATCAATTTGCCAGCACTCTTGCTCAGGTGAGCGGCAAGAGAATTGAGACATGCCAGGAGGGTCAAGAAACTGGGAGAAGGGGACAAAACCTGCTGATGAGCCATGCCAGACGCCGCTTGGCCAGGATCACATCGTCCCATGCGCTGGGAAAAGCGCAGCAGATGCTGCCCAGGGCTTCATTGTGCTGCTGCCCTGAAATACGGAATCCTAAAAACATAACTTTGACCCAAGAAGGCAGCACCGCCACCAAAATGGCCTTTGACTCTCTACAGATTGCTTTCTCAAGGGCTGGCAGCCTCGCTGATTCCAATCCCACCCTTAATTCGCAACTGTTGCTAACATCAGCAATCCCAGCTGCCTCCTGGGAGATGCTGCGCTCTTTCAGGGATCTTTTTTAGAATCCCAGCGTACTCCCCAAAATGGAGCTGCGGGTGCTGTGGCTCCGCTACGACTTTCCTTACTGGCAAACAGCCATTTGGTTCACAATGATAGGGAGAGAGGGAGAGGGAGCAGTATTATTTTGGGTAGTAGAAAATGGGGAACAACGTGTCTTCACTAATTTGAATAAATTTAAATCCCATTCCCTAGACATTAGGGGAAGAAAACCAGAGAGAAATAGATATTAGGCAGAGAGGTAGTCAGGTGTCAGGCAGAGAAAGAAATGTAGAACTATAGATAGCCACGCACTTATCCTACCCCTTTGGACTTTAGAAAAGAGGAGGAGTATTTTCCTCCAAGCGCTGGCTTGGCAGCCCGCCACAGCCCACTGCCAAATAAAGGCAGCCGTGTCCTCAGCTCTTCAGGGTTTGGAAGAATTTGCTTTGGCCGATAGAATTTTGTGCTGGACGCTCTGATTTCCCGCTTCCTGAGAGGAAGGAAACATTGATAAGGATTCTTTGATTTCCAGACTGTGGGCCAAGCAGAGAGGAGCAAAAGCCCCCCCAGAAAGGAGGATGGGGAGACAGGGAAGAGAAGCCGCAAGAGGGCTCGCAGCGCGGAGTGTCCCTGCTGCCAGCCGCGCCAGCCGCCCCACTCGGCGGGAGGCCCCTTTCCATGCGGCCAGTGCAAACGGTGCGCCACTTCCTCCTCTCTCTGCTCCAAGCTGCGCCTTTGGACTAAAACAGCCTGACCCTTTCCAAAGGCACCACAGGGCAAGCTGAGGGCACTTGCAGGATCGCCCCTCGCAGCCCTGGTCAAGGTTACAAACCCCCTTTTGCAACCCAAACGGCTCAGTTCAAAGCCGGCATTCCCAATGAAACCTTGCCTTGCCTCAACAGGATGCAGTTCACACAAGTAGAAATTTGGAATTTGATCACTGCCATCAAACCAAGCTTTGATTTCATCAAAAGCTCGGTTTGATGGTGCTGATCAAATTGAAACTAGGATGAAGCAAAAGGAGGAAGACATTTCAAGGAATTGAAACTAGAAAGATCAGACTCATGGGGCTGATCCGTTTACAAATGCGGCACAGCCTGGAAAGACAGGCAGTCGTACTAAAACGGAGATCTCCGTGCTTGCTTTAATGGTGTCTATCAAATTGACCATGGATGGTTTGTTCCCTGTCTTCCAGGGTGTTTGAAAGCGTGAAGGAAAGGAACAAACACAGGAGAAGACACCGCCCACGGAAGGAAGCAGAGCCTCTCGGCAAGAAGAAAAGGCCAAATTAGACAAGCCTGCAGTTGTCCAGGGCTAGCAAGAGTTAGGCGTCAAGAGGACTAGATAGAAATAAGATTGGTTTTTAAGTCTTTAGGGTTGGTCATTCTTCTACTTAGTTTCCATGGTAGGAATCTCTCAATTTATTTGTTAAGATTCAGTAGGCATTTTGAAGATGTATCAGTAGTATTAGATTTAGCAGTAAATGTAAGAGGTTTTGTGTTCGCTATGCTCCGTCCTTGGTCATTTTGCCTTAGTTGAGACACAAGCTGTCTTTATCATTAAAACAAAGTTGGTTCCATTTTGTCTTTTTGTCTTCATGAACTCACTCCAGAAATGTTCCTTCCATTTGCTTGGTGTTACAAACAGGGCACTTGCCCTGAGAGAAGAATCTGGGCACATGAATCCCCCTACAGGCCCTGCCCCTGGCTCAGCTGGCAGGACTTACAAAGGGGTGTCTCCGTTGCTGCCAATGAAATAACACTGGGACTTCGTCCTTTGGTGCCTAAAAACCTCAGCTGGGAGTGGAAAGGGAGGCTTTGTTGAATTCAGTGAATTGGATCTAAATGAGTGGTCTTGTCTCACTACACTTTCTGGAATAAAAGCAGAGGCTTCAGTCCTTTTCTGTTGCCCAGCAACATAACTTTGTTTCATTTCGGGGGACAGATGGACTTGACCGCCTTCCAGGACGTCTCTAACCTCTCCCATTCTACACAATTAATATCCACATGCACCACAAAGACATCAGGAGTTCAGGTTCACTTTCAAATTTCAAGGATTACGCTCCCTCTCTGGGCCTCCAGCAATCTCCTCAGCTAAAGCAGAGCGGGTGTGGTCACTATCCCCTCACTTCTCCCAGCTTGGCTATTTGCACCAAAGAAGAATCCAAGTCACTCTTTTATCTAGCCCGGCAAATGGCACTGCCTAGCTAGGCTTTGGTGGCAGGGGCTGGGCAGGATGGAGAGGGGGCCAGCGAGGGGGGAATTGCCAGGCTGCTTCTGGGAAGCTGATGGAAGCTTGCCCTTTTCTGATAGAGGCAGTGCAGGTGGGATCTGGAGCCTACAAAGTATCTGCACTGCAGTGGGCCTTGTTCCAGCTGCCCCCTCAGTTTGCTGGCGGCGCCTGTGGAATGTGCAGGCTGGCAAGGAAGCAAGATTTGCTTTTGCTTAACCTTAGGCAGGAAAGCAGCAAAAGTGGCTGGGCTTTGCCATATCTGGGACCTAAGTATTAAAACAAACATCAAGACCATCACTGTGCAAAAGTCATTCTGTCAGTGTTCCTTTCTTAGAGGAATCCCAGAGCATTAGAGACCAACATTCTCCCTTCTTCAAGGAAGGCAGCTGGAAGAATGACATAGAAATTTGGCACTACATATTGACTACAAAAATGCTGGGGGACTGCCCCGCTCTGTGTCCCCATCAGTTCCCATGAAAAACATCCTATTTCTCCAAGTTTCAAGGAAGGAGTGTTGAGATGAGAGACCACCTCAGTAGCCCAAAGGAGGCAAAACATCAAGGCACATTACTGGGCACCAGTAGCACAAGTGAGCAAGGGGGCAGGAGGAATGCCTCCACTTTGAGAGAAAGCTTTGGAGCTGGTCCTCCACTGAACGACTTGCAACCTCTAGCTCCTCTCAGAGCCGGAGGAGAGCCAGCGGCGGCAGTCCCTCTGGTTCTCTGGGGCAGGAGATGTGGTCTGGGCCCTTGGACAGAGCCAGGCTCCTGCGCACGTTCAGCTGCAGGCACCTGACAGAGAAGCACAGAGAAGACCCAGAGCTGGCCCTGCACTGCTTTTGCCCGTCTCATCAGAGGACTGATGAGAAGCAGTGGGAAGGTTCTCAGAGCAAACTTGCAGCAGAAGAAGCAAAAGGGGCAAAGGTGGCCCATCCCTGTTCCTGTGCCCTGGGTCCCCGGGGCTTCTGCATGGAATGTTGCCCGTAGCAACTGTCCTTGTCTCCTACTCCTGCGGCCGTTGGTGGAACACGGGTGGACCAGCGGTGGAGCAACAGCTGCAGGATCTGCTCCTGGGCTCTCCCTGACCAGCCACCTTCTGGCACCACTCGGCGCCAGACCTGGCCTCTGGATCGACACCCTCGTCTCCTCGTCTGCCGCCAGGCATCCGCACAGCACTTTGGCACTGTCAAAGGTAAGAAAGTCCCCGTTTGCCCTCCAAGCACTAACAGAAGGGCAGGAGGCTCCAGCTGGCTCTCCCACCAGCCACCACAGACAGGCTGCGGGCTCGCTTTCCCCAGACCAGGTTCCGCATGAAGGCGGGCTCCAGCTTCTCGAGGAATAATGCTGCCTCCAGGGAAAACACAGACCTTTCCATAGAGGATGTAGAGATCTGCAAGTCACGGTGCACTTGCAGATTCTCGTCCACTGATGACCCGATTCAAAGTTCTTGGCACCCATTTCACTCCCAAAACTGAGTTGTGGTGACCCCAAAACAAATTGGTCATTCCTTAGCAGTTCAGGGGTTCACTGTCAACAAATCCTGTTGCGCCCTGACCCTGCTGGCATCTCCTCCAAAGCTTCAGAAACCAGAATGATGGCACTTCTCCTCTGTCAGGGCTTCTTCTTCAATACTGGCTTTCATCTTCAAAAAGGATCTCTTCTCCGCAATACTTACAGACTTACATACTTACAACACTTACAGACACATTCTATTTCCATATCTTTAAAGAGATTTGGTTTTTGGATCTCGTTGTGATAGAGATGTTGGGGGTAGATTTGTCTGTGTTTTTCAATGTCCGTAAGGCTGTTTCTGCCTCATGGTCAGAGGCAGCCATGAAATGCTGTCTTGAGTGGTCCTGGTGAAGAGCACAGTCACAGTATCACAGAACTTTCTGGGCTGGAAGGGAGTCTCCAAATCATCTAGCCCACATCGTGGGCCTGCCCAGGAAAGCCTCAGGAATCACACCCCGGGTCAAAGGGCAGTGTCCAAACACTTTTGGAGCTCTGTCAGGCTTGCTGCTGTCACCCCTTCCCTGGGGAGGCTGTTCCAGTGCCCAATCACCCTCTGGGTGAGGAGCATTTTCCTCAGATCCGACCAAAGCCTGCCCTGGCACATCTTCCCTGCCATTCTCCTGGGTCTTCTCCCTGGCCCCAAGACTGAAGAGAGTGGTGCATGCCCTTCTGCTTCCCCTCTTGAGCAAGCTGCAGGCTGCTACAGCTCCAGCCTCCGGAATTCCAAGTGAAAAAGGCAGCAATGGCACCAAACTGAGGGGAGCTGGGACAGAGGAGCTTGTGCTTGGCAATGATGAGGATGAGAAGGAAGGCTACCCACACATCTCGGCAGAAGGATTTTTATCCGGAGCATTGTTTGGATCTCTTTCAGGTGCAAAGGAGGGGCACAATGAAGAGGAAAGCAAGAGCCAAGAGTCAGCCGTGAGTTTTGGCACAGGGTTAAAGGACAGCAAGCTTGAGGAGAACTGTTGTTTGGCAGAGAGGAGAACTGCTGTTTCAGAGTCAGGGTGGGATTGGTGCAAGGCTTTGGGTCCACGGGCGCTGTCTCTTGACCGCTTGCCTTTCTTACGTCCACCTCCCTCTTCCTTTAGACACATCAATGTTGGCAGTGACTTTCAGGCCGAGCTCCCAGAGCTGCAGACCACACCACCAAGTGAGGATGAAGAGCCTGCAACCCTGGTCTGGAAGCCCTGGGGGGAAGATGACTCTGACATGGAAAAACCTGACAGAGGTAGCTCTCCAGCTTTTCTTCCACCCCTCAGATACGTGCCTGTGTGTAAGGCTGCTTTTTGGGTAAAAAGGCAGCTGTTTGCAGGTTCTGCTTCTCTCCTTCTCTCGCCCATCTTCCCACGTGGAAGTGTTAGAGGCAAGGAGAACGCTCTGCGCTTGTAGCAGAGCAGGAAAAAGAGCAAGCGTCCTGCTCTCCAAATTGTCCAGGGGCATTTGCCACTGGAAGGGGGGAGATTGGCCCCCATTTCTTATTACAAAAGCTGCTTTGAAGGCAGAGCCAGCACTGCGCGGGCCCTTGGTTCAGCTGCCCCTGTCGTTGCTCTCCTTTCCATGCTCCCCCAGCTGCTGTCTGTAGCTCCCGTGCTTTCCTTCTGCCTTGGATGGCAACCTTTGGCCCTTCTCGGCTCAAGCCTGCCTTTTGGCGGCTCTCTGTTGTGCTTGCAGTAAGAGAACTGTTGGACATGGCCAGCTCCCGTGGCATTGCCGGGCCAGCAGCTAACCTGGAGCTCGCCCTGCACTGCCTGCACCAGGCCCGCGGCAGCGTTCCGGTAAGAAGCGGCTGTTTGGGGGCAGAGAAGAGTGGGCAGGGAATTTGGAGGGCCCGGGCACTGGGACAGCCTTTCCTGGCTGCTCTTTGAAGAGGGCACTTAACAGCAAGGCCAGAGCACTTGCTGCCTGCTGTGTCTCCTCCAGCTGTGCCAGGGCTGAGCCCAAATGGCTCGAGCAGGAACAATATCTCTCCTGGAGGCAGCGGCGGGGAGGCTCCTGCAGCCTGCTGCCTTGTAAATTGCCTGGAGATCTGTGTTCTCTAAGGCATTTGGAGGGGAGATTCCCAGAAGCCTCAGTGAGCTGAGGCAATTCTGGGTGCAGGAGCAGCAAAATCACAGAGCTGCTGAGCCAAATGCCGCTCTTGGGGACCAGGATCAAAGAGCTGGGCAGCCAAAGCGAGGGACTGGGAGCAAATCACAAGTTTTGGCCCATGTGGGAGCCAGTTGCCGCAATCCCTAAGGAGGCAAAGTAGGTGAAAGGCAGCATTTATGGTTTTGGGCTTCTGGTTTTTGTTGTGGGGCAGCTAAAGCCTTTTTCCCCTTGGATCTTGCAGGAGGCTCTGGAGATGCTGCTCTCGGGGGGGCCTAAACCACCTCAAGGCCATCCCTTGGCTGATTATCATTACGCAGGTAACCAAAGCAGAGCTTCTTCCTTCACTGGCAGATGCTGCCGGCCCCTTAACTGCTGTGTCGGCCATTTCCGCTTAAACAAGTTGTGCTGAACACCCGCACAAGGTCTGGTCTTCTCCGGGGGCTGGGAAAGCACCAGCAGCTCCTCCTTCAGCTTCACTTGTTTTCCGTGCCTTTTCCCTGGGGAATGCCTGCCCTTCTCCTTCTGAGGGAGCAGACATGTACACGGGTGAACGATGGCTGGCGCCGATTTTGTTTGGGCAGCCAGTGGGATCTACTTCAAGTGGATGGAGGCTTCAATTTACCTGCTGCTTTTTATGGCCAGGCTCTGACAGATGGACACCTGAGGAGAAGGAGTCCTTCCAAAAGGCTTTCCACACCTACGGCAAGGATTTTCATCTCATCCAGAAGCAGGTAAAGCCATAGCACCTTCTTTACCCTAGCAGACCATCAGAAGGAAAGGTTGCTTATTTCTGATACCAAATACGGGACTTCAGTCTCTCTCTTCTCAAGTGCCAAAAATGTTAAAGTAGTAACAAAAGGGGGCATCCAAGGCCTGCGGGAAAATGCTGATCCTGCCTCTCCAGCCCTTTTCTCCAAGCTGTCTTGCAAGAAGAAGCTTTATGCTGTCAGGCTTGTCTCACACGTGTGCTGCTCCTTCCACAACACCTTGTGCTGGAATAACTGGAGTGAGCCACGGAAAAAGAACTGTGCTAGATGGATTGGTTGTTGATCTGTGCATTCCACGTGGTCCCACGTAGCATAATACACTCTTCACTCCACTGCATGATGCTCCTCTTAGTCCACATTGATTTCATTTGACACCCTACTCCATTTAACCCATGATTTTGCTTCCTCCTTTACTCCATATTCTACTTTTTCTCCAATGCAGCCTACAGCAGGGCCACTTGAGATTCTTGCTTTTTCTCTTCACAACAGATCCAGAGTAAGACCGTGGCACAGTGTGTGGAATACTACTACTCCTGGAAAAAAGAGCATCAACTTGCCAGCACTCTTGCTCAGGTGAGCGGCAAGAGAATTGAGACATGCCAGGAGGGTCAAGAAACTGGGAGAAGGGGACAAGACCTGCTGATGAGCCATGCCAGACGCCGCTTGGCCAGGATCACATCATCCCATGCGCTGGGAAAAGCGCAGCAGATGCTGCCCAGGGCTTCATTGTGCTGCTGCCCTGAAATATGGAATCCTAAAAACATAACTTTGATCCAAGACGGCAGCACCGCCACCAAAATGGCCTTTGACTCTCTACGGATTGCTTTCTCAAGGGCTGGCAGCCTCGCTGATTCCAATCCCACCCTTAATTCGCAACTGTTGCTAACATCAGCAATCCCAGCTGCCTCCTGGGAGATGCTGCGCTCTTTCAGGGATCTTTTTTAGAATCCCAGCGTACTCCCCAAAAAGGAGCTGCGGGTGCTGTGGCTTTGCTAGGACTTTCCTTACCGGCAAACAGCCATTTGGTTCACTATGATAGGGAGAGAGGGAGAGGGAGCAGTATTATTTTGGGTAGTAGAAAATGGGGAAGAATGTGTCTTCACTAATTTGAATAAATTTAAATCCCATTCCCTAGACATTAGGGGAAGAAAACCAGAGAGAAATAGATATTAGGCAGAGAAGTAGTCAGATGTCAGGTAGAGAAAGAAATGTAGAACTATAGATAGCCACACACTTATCCTACCCTATTGGACTTTAGAAAAGAGGAGGAGTATTTTCCTCCAAGCGCTGGTTTGGCAGCCCGCCACAGCCCACTGCCAAATAAAGGCAGCCGTGTCCTCAGCTCTTCAGGGTTTGGAAGAATTTGCTTTGGCCGACAGAATTTTGTGCTGGACCCTCGGATTTCCCGCTTCCTGAGAGGAAGGAAACATTGATAAGGATTCTTTGATTTCCAGACTGTGGGCCAAGCAGAGAGGAGCAAAAGCCCCCCCAGAAAGGAGGATGGGGAGACAGGGAAGAGAAGCCGCAAGAGGGCTCGCAGCGCGGAGTGTCCCTGCTGCCAGCCGCGCCAGCCGCCCCACTCGGCGGGAGGCCCCTTTCCGTGCGGCCAGTGCAAACGGTGCGCCACTTCCTCCTCTCTCTGCTCCAAGCTGCGCCTTTGGACTAAAACAGCCTGACCCTTTCCAAAGGCACCACAGGGCAAGCTGAGGGCACTTGCAGGATCGCCCCTCGCAGCCCTGGTCAAGGTTACAAACCCCCTTTTGCAACCCAAACGGCTCAGTTCAAAGCCAGCATTCCCAATGAAACCTTGCCTTGCCTCAACAGGATGCAGTTCATACAAGTAGAAATTTGGAATTTGATCACTGCCATCAAACCAAGCTTTGATTTCATCAAAAGCTCGGTTTGATGGTGCTGATCAAATTGAAACTAGGATGAAGCAAAAGGAGGAAGACATTTCAAGGAATTGAAAGCAGAAAGATCAGACTCATGGGGCTGATCCGTTTACAAATGCGGCACAGCCTGGAAAGACAGGCAGTCATACTAAAACGGAGATCTCCGTGCTTGCTTTAATGGTGTCTATCAAATTGACCATGGATGGTTTGTTCCCTGTCTTCCAGGGTGTTTGAAAGCGTGAAGGAAAGGAACAAACACAGGAGAAGACACCGCCCACGGAAGGAAGCAGAGCCTCTCGGCAAGAAGAAAAGGCCAAATTAGACAAGCCTGCAGTTGTCCAGGGCTAGCAAGAGTTAGGCGTCAAGAGGACTAGATAGAAATAGGATTGGTTTTTAAGTCTTTAGGGTTGGTCATTCTTCTACTTAGTTTCCATGGTAGGAATCTCTCAATTTATTTGTTAAGATTCAGTAGGCATTTTGAAGATGTATCAGTAGTATTAGATTTAGCAGTAAATGTAAGAGGTTTTGTGTTCGCTATGCTCTGTCCTTGGTCATTTTGCCTTAGTTGAGACACAAGCTGTCTTTATCATTAAAACAAAGTTGGTTCCATTTTGTCTTTTTGTCTTCATGAACTCACTCCAGAAATGTTCCTTCCATTTGCTTGGTGTTACAAACAGGGCACTTGCCCTGAGAGAAGAATCTGGGCACATGAATCCCCCTACAGGCCCTGCCCCTTGCTCAGCTGGCAGGACTTACAAAGGGGTGTCTCCGTTGCTGCCAATGAAATAACACTGGGACTTCGTCCTTTGGTGCCTAAAAACCTCAGCTGGGAGTGGAAAGGGAGGCTTTGTTGAATTCAGTGAATTGGATCTAAATGAGTGGTCTTGTCTCACTACACTTTCTGGAATAAAAGCAGAGGCTTCAGTCCTTTTCTGTTGCCCAGCAACATAACTTTGTTTCATTTCGGGGGACAGATGGACTTGACCGCCTTCCAGGACGTCTCTAACCTCTCCCATTCTACACAATTAATATCCACATGCACCACAAAGACATCAGGAGTTCAGGTTCACTTTCAAATTTCAAGGATTACGCTCCTGCTCTGGGCCTCCAGCAATCTCCTCAGCTAAAGCAGAGCGGGTGTGGTCACTATCCCCTCACTTCTCCCAGCTTGGCTATTTGCACCAAAGAAGAATCCAAGTCACTCTTTTATCTAGCCCGGCAAATGGCACTGCCTAGCGAGGCTTTGGTGGCAGGGGCTGGGCAGGATGGAGAGGGGGCCAGCGAGGGGGGAATTGCCAGGCTGCTTCTGGGAAGCTGATGGAAGCTTGCCCTTTTCTGATAGAGGCAGTGCAGGTGGGATCTGGAGCCTACAAAGTATCTGCACTGCGGTGGGCCTTGTTCCAGCTGCCCCCTCAGTTTGCTGGCGGCGCCTGTGGAATGTGCAGGCTGGCAAGGAAGCAAGATTTGCTTTTGCTTAACCTTAGGCAGGAAAGCAGCAAAACTGGCTGGGCTTTGCCGTATCTGGGACCTAAGAATTAAAACAAACATCAAGACCATCACTGTGCAAAAGTCATTCTGTCAGTGTTCCTTTCTTAGAGGAATCCCAGAGCATTAGAGACCAACATTCTCCCTTCTTTAAGGAAGGCAGCTGCAAGAATGGCATAGAAATTTGGCACTACATATTGACTACAAAAATGCTGGGGGACTGCCCCGCTCTGTGTCCCCATCAGTTCCCATGAAAAACATCCTATTTCTCCAAGTTTCAAGGAAGGAGTGTTGAGATGAGAGACCACCTCAGTAGCCCAAAGGAGGCAAAACATCAAGGCACATTACTGGGCACCAGTAGCACAAGTGAGCAAGGGGGCAGGAGGAATGCCTCCACTTTGAGAGAAAGCTTTGGAGCTGGTCCTCCACTGAACGACTTGCAACCTCTAGCTCCTCTCAGAGCCGGAGGAGAGCCAGCGGCGGCAGTCCCTCTGGTTCTCTGGGGCAGGAGATATGGTCTGGGCCCTTGGACAGAGCCAGGCTCCCGCGCACGTTCAGCTGCAGGCACCTGACAGAGAAGCACAGAGAAGACCCAGAGCTGTCCCTGCACTGCTTTTGCCCGTCTCATCAGAGGACTGATGAGAAGCAGTGGGAAGGTTCTCAGAGCAAACTTGCAGCAGAAGAAGCAAAAGGGGCAAAGGTGGCCCATCCCTGTTCCTGTGCCCTGGGTCCCCGGGGCTTCTGCATGGAATGTTGCCCGTAGCAACTGTCATTGTCTCCTACTCCTGCGGCCGTTGGTGGAACACTGGTGGACCAGCGGTGGAGCAGCAGCTGCAGGATCTGCTCCTGGGCTCTCCCTGACCAGCCACCTTCTGGCACCACTCGGCGCCAGACCTGGCCTCTGGATCGACACCCTCGTCTCCTCGTCTGCCGCCAGGCATCCGCACAGCACTTTGGCACTGTCAAAGGTAAGAAAGTCCCTGTTTGCCCTCCAAGCACTAACAGAAGGGCAGGAGGCTCCAGCTGGCTCTCCCACCAGCCACCACAGACAGGCTGCGGGCTCGCTTTCCCCAGACCAGGTTCCGCATGAAGGCGGGCTCCAGCTTCTCCAGGAATAATGCTGCCTCCAGGGAAGACACAGACCTTTCCATAGAGGATGTAGAGATCTGCAAGTCACGGTGCACTTGCAGATTCTCGTCCACTGATGACCCGATTCAAAGTTCTTGGCACCCATTTCACTCCCAAAACTGAGTTGTGGTGACCCCAAAACAAATTGGTCATTCCTTAGCAGTTCAGGGGTTCACTGTCAACAAATCCTGTTGCGCCCTGACCCTGCTGGCATCTCCTCCAAAGCTTCAGAAACCAGAATGATGGCACTTCTCCTCTGTCAGGGCTTCTTCTTCAATACTGGCTTTCATCTTCAAAAAGGATCTCTTCTCCGCAATACTTACAGACTTACATACTTACAACACTTACAGACACATTCTATTTCCATATCTTTAAAGAGATTTGGTTTTTGGATCTCGTTGTGATAGAGATGTTGGGGGTAGATTTGTCTGTGTTTTTCAATGTCCGTAAGGCTGTTTCTGCCTCATGGTCAGAGGCAGCCATGAAATGCTGTCTTGAGTGGTCCTGGTGAAGAGCACAGTCACAGTATCACAGAACTTTCTGGGCTGGAAGGGAGTCTCCAAATCATCTAGCCCACATCGTGGGCCTGCCCAGGAAAGCCTCAGGAATCACACCCCGGGTCAAAGGGCAGTGTCCAAACACTTTTGGAGCTCTGTCAGGCTTGCTGCTGTCACCCCTTCCCTGGGGAGGCTGTTCCAGTGCCCAATCACCCTCTGGGTGAGGAGCATTTTCCTCAAGTCCGACCAAAGCCTGCCCTGGCACATCTTCCCTGCCATTCTCCTGGGTCTTCTCCCTGGCCCCAAGACTGAAGAGAGTGGTGCATGCCCTTCTGCTTCCCCTCTTGAGCAAGCTGCAGGCTGCTACAGCTCCAGCCTCCGGAATTCCAAGTGAAAAAGGCAGCAATGGCACCAAACTGAGGGGAGCTGGGACAGAGGAGCTTGTGCTTGGCAATGATGAGGATGAGAAGGAAGGCTACCCACACATCTCGGCAGAAGGATTTTTATCCGGAGCATTGTTTGGATCTCTTTCAGGTGCAAAGGAGGGGCACAATGAAGAGGAAAGCAAGAGCCAAGAGTCAGCCGTGAGTTTTGGCACAGGGTTAAAGGACAGCAAGCTTGAGGAGAACTGTTGTTTGGCAGAGAGGAGAACTGCTGTTTCAGAGTCAGGGTGGGATTGGTGCAAGGCTTTGGGTCCACGGGCGCTGTCTCTTGACCGCTTGCCTTTCTTACGTCCACCTCCCTCTTCCTTTAGACACATCAATGTTGGCAGTGACTTTCAGGCCGAGCTCCCAGAGCTGCAGACCACACCACCAAGTGAGGATGAAGAGCCTGCAACCCTGGTCTGGAAGCCCTGGGGAGAAGATGACTCTGACATGGAAAAACCTGACAGAGGTAGCTCTCAAGCTTTTCTTCCACCCCTGAGATACGTGGCTGTGTGTAAGGCTGCTTTTTGGGTAAAAAGGCAGCTGTTTGCAGGTTCTGCTTCTCTCCTTCTCTCGCCCATCTTCCCACGTGGAAGTGTTAGAGGCAAGGAGAACGCTCTGCGCTTGTAGCAGAGCAGGAAAAAGAGCAAGCGTCCTGCTCTCCAAATTGTCCAGGGGCATTTGCCACTGGAAGGGGGGAGATTGGCCCCCATTTCTTATTACAAAAGCTGCTTTGAAGGCAGAGCCAGCACTGCGCGGGCCCTTGGTTCAGCTGCCCCTGTCGTTGCTCTCCTTTCCATGCTCCCCAAGCTGCTGTCTGTAGCTCCCGTGCTTTCCTTCTGCCTTGGATGGCAACCTTTGGCCCTTCTCGGCTCAAGCCTGCCTTTTGGCGGCTCTCTGTTGTGCTTGCAGTAAGAGAACTGTTGGACATGGCCAGCTCCCGTGGCATTGCCGGGCCAGCAGCTAACCTGGAGCTCGCCCTGCACTGCCTGCACCAGGCCCGCGGCAGCGTTCCGGTAAGAAGCGGCTGTTTGGGGGCAGAGAAGAGTGGGCAGGGAATTTGGAGGGCCCGGGCACTGGGACAGCCTTTCCTGGCTGCTCTTTGAAGAGGGCACTTAACAGCAAGGCCAGAGCACTTGCTGCCTGCTGTGTCTCCTCCAGCTGTGCCAGGGCTGAGCCCAAATGGCTCGAGCAGGAACAATATCTCTCCTGGAGGCAGCGGCGGGGAGGCTCCTGCAGCCTGCTGCCTTGTAAATTGCCTGGAGATCTGTGTTCTCTAAGGCATTTGGAGGGGAGATTCCCAGAAGCCTCAGTGAGCTGAGGCAATTCTGGGTGCAGGAGCAGCAAAATCACAGAGCTGCTGAGCCAAATGCTGCTCTTGGGGACCAGGATCAAAGAGCTGGGCAGCCAAAGCGAGGGACTGTGAGCAAATCACAAGTTTTGGCCCATGTGGGAGCCAGTTGCCGCAATCCCTAAGGAGGCAAAGTAGGTGAAAGGCAGCATTTATGGTTTTGGGCTTCTGGTTTTTGTTGTGGGGCAGCTAAAGCCTTTTTCCCCTTGGATCTTGCAGGAGGCTCTGGAGATGCTGCTCTCGGGGGGGCCTAAACCACCTCAAGGCCATCCCTTGGCTGATTATCATTACGCAGGTAACCAAAGCAGAGCTTCTTCCTTCACTGGCAGATGCTGCCGGCCCCTTAACTGCTGTGTCAGCCATTTCCGCTTAAACAAATTGTGCTGAACACCCGCACAAGGTCTGGTCTTCTCCGGGGGCGGGGAAAGCACCAGCAGCTCCTCCTTCAGCTTCACTTGTTTTCCATGCCTTTTCCCTGGGGAATGCCTGCCCTTCTCCTTCTGAGGGAGCAGACATGCACACGGGTGAACGATGGCTGGCGCCGATTTTGTTTGGGCAGCCAGTGGGATCTACTTCAAGTGGATGGAGGCTTCAATTTACCTGCTGCTTTTTATGGCCAGGCTCTGACAGATGGACACCTGAGGAGAAGGAGTCCTTCCAAAAGGCTTTCCACACCTACGGCAAGGATTTTCATCTCATCCAGAAGCAGGTAAAGCCATAGCACCTTCTTTACCCTAGCAGACCATCAGAAGGAAAGGTTGCTTATTTCTGATACCAAATACGGGACTTCAGTCTCTCTCTTCTCAAGTGCCAAAAATGTTAAAGTAGTAACAAAAGGGGGCATCCAAGGCCTGCGGGAAAATGCTGATCCTGCCTCTCCAGCCCTTTTCTCCAAGCTGTCTTGCAAGAAGAAGCTTTATGCTGTCAGGCTTGCCTCACACGTGTGCTGCTCCTTCCACAACACCTTGTGCTGGAATAACTGGAGTGAGCCACAGAAAAAGAACTGTGCTAGATGGATTGGTTGTTGATCTGTGCATTCCACGTGGTCCCACGTAGCATAATACACTCTTCACTCCACTGCATGATGCTGCTCTTAGTCCACATTGATTTCATTTGACACCCTACTCCATTTAACCCATGATTTTGCTTCCTCCTTTACTCCATATTCTACTTTTTCTCCAATGCAGCCTACAGCAGGGCCACTTGAGATTCTTGCTTTTTCTCTTCACAACAGATCCAGAGTAAGACCGTGGCACAGTGTGTGGAATACTACTACTCCTGGAAAAAAGAGCATCAACTTGCCAGCACTCTTGCTCAGGTGAGCGGCAAGAGAATTGAGACATGCCAGGAGGGTCAAGAAACTGGGAGAAGGGGACAAAACCTGCTGATGAGCCATGCCAGACGCCGCTTGGCCAGGATCACATCATCCCATGTGCTGGGAAAAGCGCAGCAGATGCTGCCCAGGGCTTCATTGTGCTGCTGCCCTGAAATATGGAATCCTAAAAACATAACTTTGACCCAAGACGGCAGCACCGCCACCAAAATGGCCTTTGACTCTCTACAGATTGCTTTCTCAAGGGCTGGCAGCCTCGCTGATTCCAATCCCACCCTTAATTCGCAACTGTTGCTAACATCAGCAATCCCAGCTGCCTCCTGGGAGATGCTGCGCTCTTTCAGGGATCTTTTTTAGAATCCCAGCATACTCCCCAAAAAGGAGCTGCGGGTGCTGTGGCTCCGCTAGGACTTTCCTTACCGGCAAACAGCCATTTGGTTCACAATGATAGGGAGAGAGGGAGAGGGAGCAGTATTATTTTGGGTAGTAGAAAATGGGGAAGAATGTGTCTTCACTAATTTGAATAAATTTAAATCCCATTCCCTAGACATTAGGGGAAGAAAACCAGAGAGAAATAGATATTAGGCAGAGAAGTAGTCAGATGTCAGGTAGAGAAAGAAATGTAGAACTATAGATAGCCACACACTTATCCTACCCTATTGGACTTTAGAAAAGAGGAGGAGTATTTTCCTCCAAGCGCTGGTTTGGCAGCCTGCCACAGCCCACTGCCAGATAAAGGCAGCCGTGTCCTCAGCTCTACAGGGTTTGGAAGAATTTGCTTTGGCCGATAGAATTTTGTGCTGGACCCTCGGATTTCCCGCTTCCTGAGAGGAAGGAAACATTGATAAGGATTCTTTGATTTCCAGACTGTGGGCCAAGCAGAGAGGAGCAAAAGCCCCCCCAGAAAGGAGGATGGGGAGACAGGGAAGAGAAGCCGCAAGAGGGCTCGCAGCGCGGAGTGTCCCTGCTGCCAGCCGCGCCAGCCGCCCCACTCGGCGGGAGGCCCCTTTCCGTGCGGCCAGTGCAAACGGTGCGCCACTTCCTCCTCTCTCTGCTCCAAGCTGCGCCTTTGGACTAAAACAGCCTGACCCTTTTCAAAGGCACCACAGGGCAAGCTGAGGGCACTTGCAGGATCGCCCCTCGCAGCCCTGGTCAAGGTTACAAACCCCCTTTTGCAACCCAAACGGCTCAGTTTAAAGCCAGCATTCCCAATGAAACCTTGCCTTGCCTCAACAGGATGCAGTTCATACAAGTAGAAATTTGGAATTTGATCACTGCCATCAAACCAAGCTTTGATTTCATCAAAAGCTCGGTTTGATGGTGCTGATCAAATTGAAACTAGGATGAAGCAAAAGGAGGAAGACACTTCAAGGAATTGAAAGCAGAAAGATCAGACTCATGGGGCTGATCCGTTTACAAATGCGGCACAGCCTGGAAAGACAGGCAGTCATACTAAAACGGAGATCTCCGTGCTTGCTTTAATGGTGTCTATCAAATTGACCATGGATGGTTTGTTTCCTGTCTTCCAGGGTGTTTGAAAGCGTGAAGGAAAGGAACAAACACAGGAGAAGACACCGCCCACGGAAGGAAGCAGAGCCTCTCGGCAAGAAGAAAAGGCCAAATTAGACAAGCCTGCAGTTGTCCAGGGCTAGCAAGAGTTAGGCGTCAAGAGGACTAGATAGAAATAGGATTGGTTTTTAAGTCTTTAGGGTTGGTCATTCTTCTACTTAGTTTCCATGGTAGGAATCTCTCAATTTATTTGTTAAGATTCAGTAGGCATTTTGAAGATGTATCAGTAGTATTAGATTTAGCAGTAAATGTAAGAGGTTTTGTGTTCGCTATGCTCCGTCCTTGGTCATTTTGCCTTAGTTGAGACACAAGCTGTCTTTATCATTAAAACAAAGTTGGTTCCATTTTGTCTTTTTGTCTTCATGAACTCACTCCAGAAATGTTCCTTCCATTTGCTTGGTGTTACAAACAGGGCACTTGCCCTGAGAGAAGAATCTGGGCACATGAATCCCCCTACAGGCCCTGCCCCTGGCTCAGCTGGCAGGACTTACAAAGGGGTGTCTCCGTTGCTGCCAATGAAATAACACTGGGACTTCGTCCTTTGGTGCCTATAAACCTCAGCTGGGAGTGGAAAGGGAGGCTTTGTTGAATTGGATCTAAATGAGTGGTCTTGTCTCACTACACTTTCTGGGATAAAAGCAGAGGCTTCAGTCCTTTTCTGTTGCCCAGCAACATAACTTTGTTTCATTTCGGGGGACAGATGGACTTGACCGCCTTCCAGGATGTCTCTAGCCTCTCCCATTCTACACAATGAATATCCACATGCACCACAAAGACATCAGGAGTTCAGGTTCACTTTCAAATTTCAAGGATTACGCTCCCGCTCTGGGCCTCCAGCAATCTCCTCAGCTAAAGCAGAGCGGGTGTGGTCACTATCCCCTCACTTCTCCCAGCTTGGCTATTTGCACCAAAGAAGAATGCAAGTCACTCTTTTATCTAGCCCGGCAAATGGCACTTCCCAGCAAGGCTTTGGTGGCAGGGGCCGGGCAGGATGGCGAGGGGGCCAAGGAGGGGGGAATTGCCAGGTTGCTTCTGGGAAGCTGATGGAAGCTTGCCCTTGTCTGATAGAGGCAGTGCAGGTGGGATCTGGAGCATACAAAGTATCTGCACTGCAGTGGGCCTTGTTCCAGCTGTCCCCTCAGTTTGCTGGCGGCACGTGTGGAACGTGCAGGCTGGCAAGGAAGCAAGATTTGCTTTTGCTTAACCTTAGGCAGGAAAGCAGCAAAAGTGGCTGGGCTTTGCCATATCTGGGACCTAAGTATTAAAACAAACATCAAGACCATCACTGTGCAAAAGTCATTCTGTCAGTGTTCCTTTCTTAGAGGAATCCCAGAGCATTAGAGATGAACATTCTCCCTTCTTCAAGGAAGGCAGCTGGAAGAATGACATAGGAATTTGGCACTACGTATTGACTACAAAAATGCTGGTGGACTGCCCCGCTCTGTGTCCCCATCAGTTCCCATGAAAAACATCCTATTTCTCCAAGTTTCAAGGAAGGAGTGTTGAGATGAGAGACCACCTCAGTAGCCCAAAGGAGGCAAAACATCAAGGCACCTTACTGGGCAGCAATAGCACAAGTGAGCAAGGGGGCAGGAGGAATGCCTCCACTTTGAGAGAAAGCTTTGGAGCTGGTTCTCCACTCAACGACTTGCAACCTCTAGCTCCTCTCAGAGCCAGAGGAGAGCCAGCGGCGGCAGTCCCTCTGGTTCTCTGGGGCAGGAGATGTGGTCTGGGCCATTGGACAGAGCCAGGCTCCTGCGCACGTTCAGCTGCAGGCACCTGACAGAGAAGCACAGAGAAGACCCAGAGCTGTCCCTGCACTGCTTTTGCCCGTCTCATCAGAGGACTGATGAGAAGCAGTGGGAAGGTTCTCAGAGCAAACTTGCAGCAGAAGAAGCAAAAGGGGCAAAGGTGGCCCATCCCTGTTCCTGTGCCCTGGGTCCCCGGGGGTTCTGCATGGAATGTTGCCCGTAGCAACTGTCGTTGTCTCCTACTCCTGCGGCCGTTGGTGGAACACTGGTGGACCAGCGGTGGAGCAGCAGCTGCAGGATCTGCTCCTGGGCTCTCCCTGACCAGCCACCTTCTGGCACCACTCGGCGCCAGACCTGGCCTCTGGATCGACACCCTCGTCTCCTCGTCTGCCGCCAGGCATCCGCACAGCACTTTGGCACTGTCAAAGGTAAGAAAGTCCCCGTTTGCCCTCCAAGCACTAACAGAAGGGCAGGAGGCTCCAGCTGGCTCTCCCACCAGCCACCACAGACAGGCTGTGGGCTCGCTTTCCCCAGACCAGGTTCCGCATGAAGGCGGGCTCCAGCTTCTCCAGGAATAATGCTGCCTCCAGGGAAAACACAGACCTTTCCATAGAGGACGTAGAGATCTGCAAGTCACGGTGCACTTGCAGATTCTCGTCCACTGATGACCCGATTCAAAGTTCTTGGCACCCATTTCACTCCCAAAACTGAGTTGTGCTGACCCCAAAACAAATTGGTCATTCCTTAGCAGTTCAGGGCTTCACTGTCAACAAATCCTCTTACGCCCTGACCCTGCTGGCATCTCCTCCAAAGCTTCAGAAACCAGAATGATGGCACTTCTCCTCTGTCAGGGCTTCTCCTTCAATACTGGCTTTCATCTTCAAAAATGATCTCTTCTCCGCAATACTTACAGACTTACATACTTACAACAGTTACAGATACATTCTATTTCAATATCTTTAAAGAGATTTGGTTTTTTGGATCTCGTTGTGATAGAGATGTTGGGGGTAGATTTGTCTGTGTTTTTCAATGTCCGTAAGGCTGTTTCTGCCTCATGGTCAGAGGCAGCCATGAAATGCCGTCTTGAGTGGTCCTGGTGAAGAGCACAGTCACAGTATCACAGAACTTTCTGGGCTGGAAGGGATTCTCCAAATCATCTAGCCCACATCGTGGGCCTGCCCAGGAAAGCCTCAAGTATCACACCCCGGGTCCAAGGGCAGTGTCCAAACACTTTTGGAGCTCGGTCAGGCTTGCTGCTGTCACCCCTTCCCTGGGGAGGCTGTTCCAGTGCCCAATCACCCTCTGGGTGGAGGAGCATTTTCCTCAGATCCGACCAAAGCCTGCCCTGGCACATCTTCCCTGCCATTCTCTTGGGTTTTCTCCCTGGCCCCAAGACTGAAGAGAGTGGTGCGTGCCCTTCTGCTTCCCCTCTTGAGCAAGCTGCAGGCTGCTAGAGCTCCAGCCTCCGGAATTCCAAGTGAAAAACCCAGCAATGGCACCAAACTGAGGGGAGCTGGGACAGAGGAGCTTGTGCTTGGCAATGATGAGGATGAGAAGGAAGGCTACCCACACATCTCGGCAGAAGGATTGTTACCCGGAGCATTGTTTGGATCTCTTTCAGGTGCAAAGGAGGGGCACAATGAAGAGGAAAGCAAGAGCCAAGAGTCAGCCGTGAGTTTTGGCACAGGGTTAAAGGACAGCAAGCTTGAGGAATGGCAGAGAGGAGAACTGCTGTTTCAGAGTCAGGGTGCAAGGCTTTGGGTCCACGGGCACTGTCTCTTGACCGCTTGCCTTTCTTACGTCCACCTCCCTCTTCCTTTAGACACATCAATGTTGGCAGTGACTTTCAGGCCGAGCTCCCAGAGCTGCAGACCACATCACCAAGTGAGGATGAAGAGCCTGCAACCCTGGTCTGGAAGCCCTGGGGGGAAGATGACTCTGACATGGAAAAACCTGACAGAGGTAGCTCTCCAGCTTTTCTTCCACCCCTCAGATACGTGCCTGTGTGTAAGGCTGCTTTTTGGGTAAAAAGGCAGCTGTTTGCAGGCTCTGCTTCTCTCCTTCTCTCGCCCATCTTCCCACGTGGAAGTGTTAGAGGCAAGGAGAACGCTCTGCGCTTGTAGCAGAGCAGGAAAAAGAGCAAGCGTCCTGCTCTCCAAATTGGCCAGGGGCATTTGCCACTGGAAGAGGGGAGATTGGCCACCATTTCTTATTACAAAAGCTGCTTTGAAGGCAGAGCCAGCACTGCGCGGGCCCTTGGTTCAGCTGCCCCTGTCGTTGCTCTCCTTTCCATGCTCCCTCAGCTGCTGTCTGTAGCTCCTGTGCTTTCCTTCTGCCTTGGATGGCAACCTTTGGCCCTTCTCGGCTCAAGCCTGCCTTTTGGCGGCTCTCTGTTGTGCTTGCAGTAAGAGAACTGTTGGACATGGCCAGCTCCCGTGGCATTGCCGGGCCAGCAGCTAACCTGGAGCTCGCCCTGCACTGCCTGCACCAGGCCCGCGGCAGCGTTCCGGTAAGAAGCGGCTGTTTGGGGGCAGAGAAGAGTGGGCAGGGAATTTGGAGGGCCCGGGCACTGGGACAGCCTTTCCTGGCTGCTCTTTGAAGAGGGCACTTAACAGCAAGGCCAGAGCACTTGCTGCCTGCTGTGTCTCCTCCAGCTGTGCCAGGGCTGAGCCCAAATGGCTCGAGCAGGAACAATATCTCTCCTGGAGGCAGCGGCGGGGAGGCTCCTGCAGCCTGCTGCCTTGTAAATTGCCTGGAGATCTGTGTTCTCTAAGGCATTTGGAGGGGAGATTCCCAGAAGCCTCAGTGAGCTGAGGCAATTCTGGGTGCAGGAGCAGCAAAATCACAGAGCTGCTGAGCCAAATGCCGCTCTTGGGGACCAGGATCAAAGAGCTGGGCAGCCAAAGCGAGGGACTGGGAGCAAATCACAAGTTTTGGCCCATGTGGGAGCCAGTTGCCGCAATCCCTAAGGAGGCAAAGTAGGTGAAAGGCAGCATTTATGGTTTTGGGCTTCTGTTTATTGTTGTGGGGCAGCTAAAGCCTTTTTCCCCTTGGATCTTGCAGGAGGCTCTGGAGATGCTGCTCTCGGGGGGGCCTAAACCACCTCAAGGCCATCCCTTGGCTGATTATCATTACGCAGGTAACCAAAGCAGAGCTTCTTCCTTCACTGGCAGATGCTGCCGGCCCCTTAACTGCTGTGTCAGCCATTTCCGCTTAAACAAATTGTGCTGAACACCCGCACAAGGTCTGGTCTTCTCCGGGGGCGGGGAAAGCACTAGCAGCTCCTCTTTCAGCTTCACTTGTTTTCCATGCCTTTTCCCTGGGGAATGCCTGCCCTTCTCCTTCTGAGGGAGCAGACATGTACATGGGTGAACGATGGCTGGCGCCGATTTTGTTTGGGCAGCCAGTGTGTTATTAACAAGTTCGGAGTTTGATTTAATCAGAGGTGTTAAATGTTAAGTTGAAACTGTAACTGTTGGGAATACGTTCGTAAGTTTATACAATTAGAAGCGTTAAACAGTTAAGAATGTTAATAATTGTTGCATGTTAAACTTTTAATCCCCTACCTTACTGATGGCTTTGTTGCCCCTAGTCGGGCAGTGCTTCCCCTGCTCCCTAAGATGGCGCCCGATAACATTCCTGGGAAACATGCAAATGAAGAGACATTCTAAGAACTCAAACCAAAGGGCCGTAAAACCAAGGAGGAATTCAACAAGCCAAGCTATGAGCCATGTCGGCGGAGGGTTCTCCTACTCTGCCAGCAAGGTTTTGGGTGTCACCGTGACTTTGCTGGAACTGGACCAGAATGAGGACCCTAGACAGCGAGCCAGAGTTGTCTTCCTAGGCATGCCCGTGAGAACGGAATCCCCAGTTCTGCTGCGAAGCAAAACTGTCTCTCTCTCCTCCTCTGCGTTGCCAAAGGGAGCAGTGGCGGTGTGCGCGACCCCTCGCCCCCCCCCACAGCTGATCACTTAATAAAGGCATCCAAAAGGAGCAGGTCTCCTTGCCCTTTTTTTCTTACATTATTGGGGGCTCCTCTGGGATAAGCCACACCTGAAGAGGACGCCAGGAATGGGACGGCCGCCCGCCCTGGACCTCCAGGACAGCTGGCTACCTGGACTAAGGAGATCAGCCTGGGAACAGCGACGACGAGGAGTGCTGGAGGAGTAAGTAACCCCAGTGGCGGGCGTAGGAGGCGAGCGAATGATGTGTGAATGAGATGAGGGCCGGCAGCTCGGACCCTCGAAGTGAGTGAGGACCCCTTAGTACCGCGGTTCCGGACTCCCGCGAGGGGGCCGGCCGGGAACAGGGGGAAGCGAGAGAAACAGCTGACTGAGTCGTCTCCTGGGGATAGAGACCCCCCCCCATGGGCGTGCAGGGGATAGCCAGGTGTGAGTGGCACGTGCCAGGGTTAGGTCTCCCTTGGTAAGACCATTGCAGTCTAGGTAGGTCCGGGCGTGGGGAGTACCTAGACATTGGGTGAGTCACACGCAGGATATGGTGCCCCCAGGCACTACCAGTACCAAGCGCCCACGAGGGTCCTCACTTCCCAGGACCGGGTCAGACGTACTGCAGGTGGTGCGCTGCCGCGATCTCGAGGAGGAGATCGTAAACCCACGGCCCAAGAGCACTGGGGTGGGGAGTCTTTAGGTTAAGGCAAGGACAGGCATCACACATTCCCGCACACATCCCTTTCACCTAGGCTATTCCACTGGGGAGGGATAGCCAAGCCGGACCGGCGGACGGTAAAGGGGTTGGGCCCCGCTTGGGTTGATCCCAGTTCCTGGGAAGGGATACCCCCGGGTAACCCCACGGAGTCTCCTTGAACTTTCCTACCTCCGTTCAAAAAAGTGAGTAAGGTGGATACAGTATTAGAACAGGACGGTCTAGCCCGCGGTTTCTGACTCGTGGTCCTGCCTGGTGGGTGACTAGACAAGGGAAGGTCCTGGTGCCCAAGGAGGGGATTCTAATACTAGGGACCCTGGCTTGCATCGAAAAAGAGTGCTCAAGAGTCTCTAAAGCAGAGGCAAGGCGCGGGGGTACATGTAGGGGGTCTAATCACTAGGATAGGCCCCAAGGTAGGAAAAGGTCCAAGGCACAGCTTGGAACCAAAAAGTGTGAGTGTAAAGAGTTTTACCTGGGTGAGAGAGAGAGAGTGAACCCTATCCTGATAGTTACCCTTTAGTATGAGAGTAGGAGTGTGAGAGAGGGTTTTAAGTTAGCTTACAAGGGGGGAAAAGGCTTGAGTTGGAGTTACTCATTTAGTTGAAAAAACTAAGAAGCACTTAAATTACTTACAGGTTTGTGTTGCCCGTCTGTAGATTTTCATTCGGGTAGGGGCACATTTAGGGTTCTAGTTTTCTCATTTAAGGATGGGTCAGTGTGTAAGTAAGACAGGAAACCCCCTCAAAGGGAAAAAGAAGGTAAGAAGTATTCCCTTAGACAGTCCACTTGGACAGCTATTAGACCACTGGGATTCTCAAGAAGCCACTAAGACCCTTGACCAAGTTAAAATGATTCATTACTGTACGGAAATTTGGCCAAAGTTCAAATTACAAGGGAAGTGGCCTTGGTATGGGACCTATGACCCATGGATATGTTCACAATTAAATCATTATTTACGAACTCGAGAGAATCCTGATGTAGAACAGTTAATGTATGCTGCCTGTTGGCAGGCAGGGGCTGTGAGTGAAAGAAGTGTAAAGATCTGTAAATTAAAGGAGAAAGAGAAAGAAAAGAATGAAAGTAGAGAAGAAGTTAGTAAAAAGTGGGACCCCCTTGATTACTTACCTCCTCCTCCTTTCCCTCCCATTTACCCGGCAATGCCCCATGTTCCTCTTCCAGAACCCCCGGTTTTACCTTTGGTTCCTGCCTCCCCAATCCCACTACCACCTCCTCCTAATGCCCCTACGCAAAACTCTAATCCTGTACCTATCCTCCCGCCGATTACCCCAGTTTCTTCCTCAACCCCAACCCCCTTGCCGTGTGCCCCAGTAACCTCTCTTCCAACCACTCTCCCTTCCTCAACAGCGTTTTTAACTACACCTCCTTCCAACACCCCCAACTCTAAACTTGGACCTTCACCAACCCCTGTAGTTACCCTTCCATCGCCGCCCAGTACTGCTACGTGTACACTTCCCTCTCCAACCCTCTCATCATTATCCCCAAAGGTAATCCCTGATTCCAGTACCATAGACCCACCTTCCTTTCCCTCACCTGTGTCTATCCCCTTACCACCTCTTAATTGGAATCTGAGTTCATCTCCTTCTTCTAGTGACCAGCAAGATTCTGCATTCCAGGTGACTTCCCAAATTGGCAATAATATTGATGGCCCCTGGTGTAACACTAGGTCAAAGGCATCAAAACCCGAAAAGATGATGCCCCTCAGAGAAGTCCCAATGGCCGGGATGTTGGGAGGGGTAGGTTTTGTAAACGCACCACTCACGGCTTCCGAGGTTCGGAGTTTTAAAAAGGAGTTAGGAAATTTAGTCGAAGATCCAGTAGGCATCTCAAACCAGGTGGATCAGTTCCTTGGTCCTAACATTTATAACTGGGGAGAACTGGATTCCATACTGAATATCTTATTTTGCCCTGAAGAGGTCAGAATGATCAGGACAGCAGGGATTAAGATTTGGGAAAGGGAGAATAGAACCGGGCCTCCTGGAGACCTTAAGATGCCTCTAGTAGACCCGGGATGGCATCCGAATCACGAAGAAGGCAGAAGGAATATGAGAGACTACTGGTCTCCGATAATAAAAGGTATGAAAGAATCAGTCCCTCGCAGTAGTAACACCAAATTAGCCTTTGAAGGTACCCAAGAAAAGGATGAGGCTCCAGCAAGTTGGCTCAATAGATTGAGAAGGAATTTTCAGCTACATTCTAACGTAGATCCCGATAGTCCAGAGGGACAAGTACTTTTAAAAGTACAATTTGTTACGAAGTCTTGGCCCGACATTAGGAGGAAGTTAGAAAAAATCGAAGATTGGCAGGAGAAAAGCATAAATGAGTTATTAAATGAGGCTCTGAGAGTTTACCTTCGGAGAGAAGAAGAAAAGGCAAAGGTGAAAGCCAGAATAATGGTAGCTGTAGCTCGAGAAACTGCAGGGGCTGATAAAGATCTATCAGCCCACGGATTACGTGAAACAGGTCAAAGAAAACCAACACCCTCAATAGGACGATATTGGGAAAAGCCGGGATTTAGAAAGGAAGGGGAAAAATCAAGAAGGATAGAAGGAGTACCTGATGAAAGGGTGTGTTATTATTGTGGTCAAGTTGGACACTTTAGAAAAGAGTGCAGGAAACTGTGTAGAGATGAGGTGATCGCACAAGAACAGGAAGCCTTGGAACGAGCCTTGAGAGGCGAAGATTAGGGGTGTCAGGGGCTCTTTACGTTAGGGGATCCAATGAGACACCAAGAAGAGCCCCTAGTAAATTTCTGTGTGGGTCCCCAGGATGAAGACTTTGAATTCCTTGTAGATACAGGAGCAGATAGATCCAGCATTAATAGATTACGGGTGGGGGTGAACATTGGAAATAAAACTTGTGATATATTGGGAGTAGATGGGAAGCCGTTTAGAGCTCCAGTGGTAGAGAACATGGAAATAAAAGGAAATTCAAAGCAGTGTACATTAGATATTATCTATCTGCCTAGACTAGAAACCAATCTGCTGGGGAGAGATTTGCAAGTCCTGTTGGGAGTAGGGATTGTACCAGAGAATGGAAAAATGATGGTCAGACTTATGAGGTTAACAGAAAGGGATTTAGAAGGGATTCACCCTGAGGTATGGGCAGAAGAAGGAAAATATGGATATTTGAACATCCCACCGATCAAGGTAGAGATGCACAGAGACACTCCTCCCATACGGGTGAAACAATATCCTATATCACCAGAGGGAAGGAAGGGTTTGGCACCTGTGATTGAACATTTATTAAGGGAAGGCATTCTAGAACCCTGTATGTCCCCTCATAATACCCCCATCTTAGCTATCAGAAAGGCTGAAGGAAAATACAGATTGGTCCAAGACTTGAGAGAAGTAAATAAAAAGACTGTTGCGAGACATCCTGTGGTGTCCAATCCATATACATTGCTAAGTCGGATCCCAAGACAGCATGCTTGGTTTACTACCATAGACCTAAAAGATGCCTTTTGGTCCTGTCCCTTGGCAGAAGATTGCCGAGATTGGTTTGCATTTGAGTGGGAACATCCAGATAAAAACCGGAAAATGCAGTTAAGGTGGACACGCTTACCTCAAGGATTTACTGAGTCCCCTAATCTCTTCGGGCAGGCGTTAGAAGAATTATTAGATCAATTTCATCCTAAAGAAGAAATAAAAATACTGCAATACGTTGATGATTTGCTTATATCAGGAGACCAGGAAAGTGAAGTCAAAACTGTCAGTATACAACTCTTAAATTTCCTAGGGGAAAAGGGGCTTAAAGTATCAAGGGATAAACTGCAATTTGTAGAATCTGAAGTCACCTATCTGGGACACGTGATTGGAAGAGGTTATAAAAAATTAAGTTCTGAAAGGATCACAGGAATTCTCTCTATCCCGGCCCCTAAAACTAAGAGGGACGTAAGAAAACTCCTAGGATTATTTGGGTACTGCAAATTGTGGATAGACAATTACACCCAGAGTGTGAAATTTTTGTACAATAAACTAGTAGACCAGGAACCAATCAAATGGACAATAGATGATGACCAGCAATTGCAAGATCTAAAAAATAAATTATCTTCAGCCCCCGTATTGAGTTTGCCAGATCTTGGGAAAGAATTTGATCTGTTTGTAAGTGCAGAAGAAGGAATTGCCTATGGGGTACTTACCCAAGAATGGGGAGGCTCTCGGAAACCTGAAGCATTTCTCTCAAAATTACTAGATCCTGTAGCACGGGGGTGGCCAACATGTCTGCAAGCAATTGCAGCCGCAGCAGTTTTAATAGAGGAAGCCCAGAAATTAACATTCCAAGGAAAGATTAGAGTACACACACCACATGATATTAGGACAGTTCTTAGCCAAAGAGCCCAGCAATGGCTCACTGATCCTAGGATTTTAAAATATGAAATTATTCTAATAGATACGAATAATTTAGAATTTGCTACTTCTAAGTGTCTTAATCCTGCCCAATTCCTTTCTGGAGAACTAAAGGACAATATAGAACACAACTGTCTTGAATTAATACACATACAAACAAAGGTTAGGGAAGACCTTGGAGATGTACCCTTACCCTATGGGAGAGTGTTGTTTACAGACGGGTCTTCTAGAGTGATTGCTGGGAAAAGAGCTTCTGGGTATGCGATAATAGATGGGAAATACATGGAAGTCATAGAAAAAGGGAAATTATCTTCGAATTGGTCAGCCCAGTACGGTGAGGTATATGCACTAAAGAGGGGACTAGATTTGTTAGAGAAAGACTATGGCACTATTTACACAGATTGGCAATATGCATTTGGTATAGCCCTCACGTTTGGCAAAATCTGGGAGGGGCGTGGGTATTTAAATTCTAAAGGGAAGAATTTAGTACACACGGAGTTAATAAAGTTAGTACTAAAATCTTTACAAAAGCCAACAGAAATAGCGATAGTACATATAAAAGGACACCAGAAGGGGGATTCCCTTGAGATAAAAGGGAATAAACTTGCTGACCAAATGGCCAAGGAGGCAGCCTTGGAATCAGGGGAACCAATTAAGATCTTCAAGTTAGAAAGGAAAGCTGGACAAAAGGAAGAAGAAGTTAGGCCAGTCTTCAGTGAAAAAGAACAAAAGGCGATGAAGGAACTTAAATTATATCAAGGGGAGCGGGTTGAATGGTTATCCCAAGATGGGAGGAGGTTTCTGAACCAAGCACTAGCCCGAAAGATATTAACAGAAATACACGAACTAACACATTGGGGAACCCAGGGACTATGCGATCACTTCCTAAGAGAAAACATATGCATTGGAGGGTACAATTTGGCTAAAACAATAACTAAAGGATGCGTAATCTGTGAAAAGATAAACCAAAAAGTAATGAGAAAAATAGAACCTGGAGGAAGAGAATTAGCTTTAAGATCATTCCAAAACATACAAATTGACTTCACGGAAATGCCTCCAGTACAGGGATACAAACATCTATTAGTAATAGTAGACCACCTCACTCATTGGGTAGAAGCTTTTCCCACCAGAAAGGAGACTGCGGAAGTGGTTGCAAAGAAAATCCTGGAAGAAATCATTCCCCGGTATGGTTTAGTGAATATTATTGATTCTGATAGAGGACCTCATTTCGCTGCTCAGGCCTTACAGCAAGTAATCGAAGCCTTGGGAATAAAATGGAGATTGCATACTCCGTGGCATCCCGAGAGCTCAGGGAGAGTTGAAAGGATGAATAAAACACTTAAGAATGTGTTGACAAAATTAACATCTGAGACTAAATTAAATTGGCTGAAGTGCCTACCTATGGCGCTGTTACATATTAGAACAAGACCCCGAGCGGATATAGGGGTCTCCCCTTATGAGATGATGTTCGGGCTCCCCTTCTTACTATCCCCCTACAGTGCTGGAGATTATTCAGATGGAGAAGAAGCTACCCAAAAATATTTAAAAGTTATTGGAAGAACATTAGAGAGCCTTAGAAAACAAGGATATATAGCTCAGACCTCTCCATATGATACAAATGTGCACAATATCCACCCTGGGGATTGGGTACTGATTAAATCATGGAATAATACACCTCTAACACCTAAATTCGAAGGTCCCTTTCAGGTGTTGCTGACCGCACACACGGCGATACGGACTCGAGAAAAAGGTTGGACACATATTACTAGAGTCAAAGGACCGGTAACTCCTCCCAGTGACAGACCTAACTCCCTTGCACCATCTGCAGAACCGATAGAAGGAACCTCATCCACCAACTCGCAGGAGTGGACAGTGATCCAGGATCCAAAGGACCTAAAGATAATACTTAGGAAAAAATCGAGGATTGATGAGGACTGAAAGTAGAGTCAGAGAGTTGTTGTTGTTATAAGTTCCTGTAAAAGTTAAATGGTTTGTTATAAAATGGCAAATGTTGAAAGGTGTTTTTAGAAATCAAAAAGTTAAAATCAACCCCTCTAGGAAAAAAAAAAAATTAAATTCTCCTACTGAGCTTTCCCCAAGGAGCAGTAAAAAATAGCAAGTAAGGAATGAAACAGCTAGTGTGGAGGGACTTGATCAAATCTGGGGAAGACCATCAGTCCAAGAGGCAAGACCGGAGGGAGCAAGTATGAGAGAAAGAGCCCCTACCGGACTCTTGGGAAAACTGGTGCTGATGCTACTGGTGAGTAGCGCTCTCAGCAAAGACCAGGACCCTTGCACTAAATGTTATCACCCCATCTACGATGGGGAAGAACTGAAGTCCCTATTCAGAGTCCACACCAATATAAACCCAAGCTGTTTTAATCACTCTCAGTTAATTACCTGTCGAGAAGATGGGAAAGTTTACTGGACTACTAAGAATACAGCCTCTTATAGGCAGCTTGCTTGGGGAGTGCCCAGCAGGAGAATCCTGGTTTTGCTTTGAACAGGAAGGATTAAAAGACCTGGTAAAAGAAAAGCAGCTGAACAGAGAGAATTATGAATCGAACACCCCTGAGGGAAAGAATTTATTTATAGATTTAGTAGAGAAAATAAGCAAAGAATTAAACTTGACAGAATGCTGGGTTTGCGGAAGTACCCAAATGACTGAAATATGGCCATGGGAGGGAATTAGTCTGAGTGCATTAGAAATTTTAAGGTGGAAACAAACAAAATTAGAATATGAGTCATTGACATCCAGGGGGCGGGAAAAATGGGATCTGAAGTCAAAAATAATAGGTGAAGAATGCATATTTAGAACAGGGAAGAGATATAATACCCCTGTAGGAAAAGTGGTATGTAAAAGATATTTAATAATAAAGAATTCAGATACCAAATGGGTCCCAAAAGAACCCAATACATACTGGACCGCAAGACAAATAGATAAAAGATGTATATATCATGAAGGATATAAGCTGTATAAATGTCCTGCAAAAAGAATGAACCCTTTCTGGGGGATCAAAGAATTGTCAAAATTTTGGGAATGCCCAGATGAAATCAGTGATGGGTTCTGGCAAGCCCCAAAGTATTTGTTTTGGATCTGTGGAGATGCAGCATATACAAAGTTACCTGAGGACTGGGCAGGGAGTTGTACTATAGGGGTCATCAAACCAGCCTTTTTCCTACTACCCAAGAAATCAGGAGCACACTTAGGAGTTCCAATTTATGATGATTTGAGGAAAGGTAATAGAAAGAAAAGGAATGTAATTGACATGGGGGGTACACAAGCATGGAAAAGCAGAGTGTGGACCCCCGAGGAATTTATCCAAACTTATGGGCCGGCCACATGGGCTCAAGATGGATCTTGGGGCTACCGTACCCCTATCTATATGTTAAATAGAATAATCAGGCTCCAAGCAATACTTGAGAAAGTTTCTAATCAAACAGCACTCGTATTTGAACATATAAGTGACCAATTGACCCAAACAAGAACAGTAAGTTATCAAATCAGACTGGCTGTAGATTACCTGTTGGCAGATGAGGGAGAAATATGTGGAAAATTCAACTCTTCTGAGTGCTGCTTGGAGATAGATGATAAAAGTGAAGTAATCAAAAACATTTCTAAGGAAATCCGTAAAGTGGCTTATGTAGGGAATCAAGAGTGGACACCTTTAATAAATAGTAATTGGTGGGAAGAGTTTTGGTCTTTCAAAGGAACATGGTGGAAAAAGGCTGCGTTTATAACTGTTTGTTCAATAGACGGATTGTTGTTTCTACCCTGCCTGTTCCCCTGTTTAGTCCGAATACTGACCTCCGCGGTCCAAGCGAGTATTCAACCTCCTGAATTCAATTATCAGAAACAAGCAAAAATAATGCTAATAGAAAGTAAGGAGCAGAAACATGAAACTGCCAGAGAAATATATGATAAATACCAAAGGCTTAGAAAATTTTATTTCCAAGAGTCAGAAACTGTAAATTGATGCGGGCATCAGCCCGATCGAATAAATAGAGGGGGGAGTTGTTATGAACAAGTTCGGAGGTTGATATAATCAGAGGTGTTAAATGTTAAGTTGAAACTGTAACTGTTAAGAATACATTCATAAGTTGATACAATTAGAAGCGTTAAACAGTTAAGAATGTTAATAGTTGTTGGATGTTAAACTTTTAATCCCCTACCTTACTGATATCTTTGTTGCCCCCAGTCGGGCAGTGCTTCCCCTGCTCCCTAAGATGGCACCCAATAACATCCCTGGGAAATATGCAAATGAAGAGACATTTTAAGAACTCAAACCAAAGGGCCGTAAAAACAAAGAAAAATTCAACAAGCCAAGCTATGAGCCATATCAACAGAAAGTTCCCCTACTCTACCAGCAAGTTTTAAGTTGTCACGGTGACTTTACTAGAACTGGACCAGAATGAGGACCCTAGACAACGAGCCAGAGTTGTCTTCCTAGGCACGACCGTGAGGACGAAAGCCCCAGTTCTGCTGCAAAGCAAAACTGTCTCTCTCTCCTCCTCTGCGTCACCAAAGGGAGCAGGGGCGGTGTGCGCGACCCCTCGGCCCCCCCCAGAGCTGATCACTTAATAAAGGCATCCAAAAGGAGCAGGTCTCCTTGCCCTTATAATTCCACCCATTTGGACTTTAGAAAAGAGGAGGAGTATTTTCCTCCAAGCACTGGCTTGGCAGCCTGCCACAGCCCACTGCCAGATAAAGGCAGCCGTGTCCTCAGCTCTACAGGGTTTGGAAGAATTTGCTTTGGCCGATAGAATTTTGTGCTGGACGCTCTGATTTCCCGCTTCCTGAGAGGAAGGAAACATTGATAAGGATTCTTTGATTTCCAGACTGTGGGCCAACCAGAGAGGAGAAAAAGCCCCCCCAGAAAGGAGGATGGGGAGACAGGGAAGAGAAGCCGCAAGAGGGCTCGCAGCGCGGAGTGTCCCTGCTGCCAGCCGCGCCAGCCGCCCCACTCGGCGGGAGGCCCCTTTCCGTGCGGCCAGTGCAAACGGTGCGCCACTTCCTCCTCTCTCTGCTCCAAGCTGCGCCTTTGGACTAAAACAGCCTGACCCTTTCCAAAGGCAACACAGGGCAAGCTGAGGGCACTTGCAGGATCGCCCCTCGCAGCCCTGGTCAAGGTTACAAACCCCCTTCAACCCAAACGGCTCAGTTCAAAGCCGGCATTCCCAATGAAACCTTGCCGTGCCTCAACAGGACGCAGTTCACACAAGTAGAAATTTGGAATTTGATCACTGCCATCAAACCGAGCTTTGATTTCATCAAAAGCTCGGTTTGATGGTGCTGATCAAATTGAAACTAGGATGAAGCAAAAAGAGGAAGACATTTCAAGGAATTGAAACTAGAAAGATCAGACTCATGGGGCTGATCCGTTTACAAATGCGGCACAGCCTGGAAAGACAGGCAGTCATACTAAAACGGAGATCTCCGTGCTTGCTTTAATGGTGTCTATTAAATTGACCATGGATGGTTTGTTCCCTGTCTTCCAGGGTGTTTGAAACCGTGAAGGAAAGGAACAAACACAGGAGAAGACATCGCCCACGGAAGGAAGCAGAGCCTCTCGGCAAGAAGAAAAGGCCAAATTAGACAAGCCTGCAGTTGTCCAGGGCTAGCAAGAGTTAGGCGTCAAGAGGACTAGATAGAAATAGGATTGGTTTTTAAGTCTTTAGGGTTGGTCATTCTTCTACTTAGTTTCCATGGTAGGAATCTCTCAATTTATTAGTTAAGATTCAGTAGTAAGTTTGAAGATGTATTTGTAGTATTAGATTTAGCAGTAAATGTAAGAGGTTTTGTGTTCGCTATGCTCTGTCCTTGGTCGTTTTGCCTTTGTTGAGACACAAGCTGTCTTTATCATTAAAACAAAGTTGGTTCCATTTTGTCTTTTGTCTTCATGAACTCACTCCGGAAATGTTCCTTACATTTGCTTGGTGCTGCAAACAGGGCACTTGCCCTGAGAGAAGAATCTGGGCACATGAATCCCCCTACAGGCCCTGCCCCTTGCTCAGCTGGCAGGACTTACAAAGGGGTGTCTCCATTACTGCCAATGAGATAACACTGGCACTTCGTCCTTTGCTGCCTAAAAACCTCAGCTGGGAGTGGAAAGGGAGGCTTTGTTGAATTCAATGAATTGGATCTAAATGAGTGGTCTTGTCTCACTACACTTTCTGGGATAAAAGCAGAGGCTTCAGTCCTTTTCTGTTGCCCAGCAACATAACTTTGTTTCATTTCGGGGGACAGATGGACTTGACCGCCTTCCAGGACGTCTCTAGCCTCTCCCATTCTACACAATGAATATCCACATGCACCACAAAGACATCAGGAGTTCAGGTTCACTTTCAAATTTCAAGCATTACGCTCCCACTCTGGGCCTCCAGCAATCTCCTCAGCTAAAGCAGAGCGGGTGTGGTCACTATCCCCTCACTTCTCCCAGCTTGGCTATTTGCACCAAAGAAGAATCCAAGTCACTCTTTTATCTAGCCCAGCAAATGGCACTGCCTAGCAAGGCTTTGGTGGCAGGGGCTGGGCAGGATGGAGAGGGGGCCAGGGAGGGGGGAATTGCCAGGCTGCTTCTGGGAAGCTGATGGAAGCTTGCCCTTGTCTGATAGAGGCAGTGCAGGTGGGATCTGGAGCCTACAAAGTATCTGCACTGCAGTGGGCCTTGTTCCAGCTGCCCCCTCAGTTTGCTGGCGGCGCGTGTGGAACGTGCAGGCTGGCAAGGAAGCAAGACTTGCTTTTGCTTAACCTTAGGCAGGAAAGCAGCAAAACTGGCTGGGCTTTGCCGTATCTGGGACCTAAGAATTAAAACAAACATCAAGACCATCACTGTGCAAAAGTCATTCTGTCAGTGTTCCTTTCTTAGAGGAATCCCAGAGCATTAGAGACCAACATTCTCCCTTCTTTAAGGAAGGCAGCTGCAAGAATGGCATAGAAATTTGGCACTACGTATTGACTACAAAAATGCTGGGGGACTGCCCCGCTCTGTGTGTCCCCATCAGTTCCCATGAAAAACATCCTATTTCTCCAAGTTTCAAGGAAGGAGTGTTGAGATGAGAAACCACCTCAGTAGCCCAAAGGAGGCAAAACATCAAGGCACATTACTGGGCACCAATAGCCCAAGTGAGCAAGAGGGAAGGAGGAATGCCTCCACTTGGAGAGAAAGCTTTGGAGCTGGTTCTCCACTCAACGACTTGCAACCTCTAGCTCCTCTCAGAGCCGGAGGAGAGCCAGCGGCGGCAGTCCCTCTGGTTCTCTGGGGCAGGAGATGTGGTCTGGGCCCTTGGACAGAGCCAGGCTCCTGCGCACGTTCAGCTGCAGGCACCTGACAGAGAAGCACAGAGAAGACCCAGAGCTGTCCCTGCACTGCTTTTGCCCGTCTCATCAGAGGACTGATGAGAAGCAGTGGGAAGGTTCTCAGAGCAAACTTGCAGCAGAAGAAGCAAAAGGGGCAAAGGTGGCCCATCCCTGTTCCTGTGCCCTGGGTCCCCGGGGCTTCTGCATGGAATGTTGCCCGTAGCAACTGTCCTTGTCTCCTACTCCTGCGGCCGTTGGTGGAACACTGGTGGACCAGCGGTGGAGCAGCAGCTGCAGGATCTGCTCCTGGGCTCTCCCTGACCAGCCACCTTCTGGCACCACTCGGCACCAGACCTGGCCTCTGGATCGACACCCTCGTCTCCTCGTCTGCCGCCAGGCATCCGCACAGCACTTTGGCACTGTCAAAGGTAAGAAAGTCCCCGTTTGCCCTCCAAGCACTAACAGAAGGGCAGGAGGCTCCAGCTGGCTCTCCCACCAGCCACCACAGACAGGCTGCGGGCTCGCTTTCCCCAGACCAGGTTCCGCATGAAGGCGGGCTCCAGCTTCTCCAGGATTAATGCTGCCTCCAGGGAAAACACAGACCTTTCCATAGAGGACGTAGAGATCTGCAAGTCACGGTGCACTTGCAGATTCTCGTCCACTGATGACCCGATTCAAAGTTCTTGGCACCCATTTCACTCCCAAAACTGAGTTGTGCTGACCCCAAAACAAATTGGTCATTCCTTAGCAGTTCAGGGCTTCACTGTCAACAAATCCTGTTGCGCCCTGACCCTGCTGACATCTCCTCCAAAGCTTCAGAAACCAGAATGATGGCACTTCTCCTCTGTCAGGGCTTCTCCTTCAATACTGGCTTTCATCTTCAAAAATGATCTCTTCTCCGCAATACTTACAGACTTACATACTTACAACTCTTACAGACACATTCTATTTCAATATCTTTAAAAAGATTTGGTTTTTGGATCTCGTTGCGATAGAGATGTTGGGGGTAGATTTGTCTGTGTTTTTCAATGTCCGTAAGGCTGTTTCTGCCTCATGGTCAGAGGCAGCCATGAAATGCCGTCTTGAGTGGTCCTGGTGAAGAGCACAGTCACAGTATCACAGAACTTTCTGGGCTGGAAGGGAGTCTCCAAATCATCTAGCCCACATCGTGGGCCTGCCCAGGAAAGCCTCAAGAATCACACCCCGGGCCCAAGGGCAGTGTCCAAACACTTTTGGAGCTCGGTCAGGCTTGCTGCTGTCACCCCTTCCCTGGGGAGGCTGTTCCCGTGCCCAATCACCCTCTGGGTGAGGAGCATTTTCCTCAGATCCGACCAAAGCCTGCCCTGGCACATCTTCCCTGCCATTCTCTTGGGTCTTCTCCCTGGCCCCAAGACTGAAGAGAGTGGTGCGTGCCCTTCTGCTTCCCCTCTTGAGCAAGCTGCAGGCTGCTAGAGCTCCAGCCTCCGGAATTCCAAGTGACAAAGCAGCCACGGCACCAAACTGAGGGGAGCTGGGACAGAGGAGCTTGTGCTTGGCAATGATGAGGATGAGAAGGAAGGCTACCCACACATCTCGGCAGAAGGATTTTTATCCGGAGCATTGTTTGGATCTCTTTCAGGTGCAAAGGAGGGGCACAATGAAGAGGAAAGCAAGAGCCAAGAGTCAGCCGTGAGTTTTGGCACAGGGTTAAAGGACAGCAAGCTTGAGGAATGGCAGAGAGGAGAACTGCTGTTTCAGAGTCAGGGTGCAAGGCTTTGGGTCCACGGGCGCTGTCTCTTGACCGCTTGCCTTTCTTACGTCCACCTCCCTCTTCCTTTAGACACATCAATGTTGGCAGTGACTTTCAGGCCGAGCTCCCAGAGCTGCAGACCACACCACCAAGTGAGGATGAAGAGCCTGCAACCCTGGTCTGGAAGCCCTGGGGGGAAGATGACTCTGACATGGAAAAACCTGACAGAGGTAGCTCTCCAGCTTTTCTTCCACCCCTCAGATACGTGGCTGTGTGTAAGGCTGCTTTTTGGGTAAAAAGGCAGCTTTTTGCAGGCTCTGCTTCTCTCCTTCTCTCGCCCATCTTCCCACGTGGAAGTTTTAGAGGCAAGGAGAATGCTCTGCGCTTGTAGCAGAGCAGGAAAAAGAGCAAGCGTCCTGCTCTCCAAATTGGCCAGGGGCATTTGCCACTGGAAGAGGGGAGGTTGGCCCCCATTTCTTATTACAAAAGCTGCTTTGAAGGCAGAGCCAGCGCTGTGCGGGCCCTTGGTTCAGCTGCCCCTGTCGTTGCTCTCCTTTCCATGCTCCCCAAGCTGCTGTCTGTAGCTCCCGTGCTTTCCTTCTGCCTTGGATGGCAACCTTTGGCCCTTCTCGGCTCAAGCCTGCCTTTTGGCGGCTCTCTGTTGTGCTTGCAGTAAGAGAACTGTTGGACATGGCCAGCTCCCGTGGCATTGCCGGGCCAGCAGCTAACCTGGAGCTCGCCCTGCACTGCCTGCACCAGGCCCGCGGCAGCGTTCCGGTAAGAAGCGGCTGTTTGGGGGCAGAGAAGAGTGGGCAGGGAATTTGGAGGGCCCGGGCACTGGGACAGCCTTTCCTGGCTGCTCTTTGAAGAGGGCACTTAACAGCAAGGCCAGAGCACTTGCTGCCTGCTGTGTCTCCTCCAGCTGTGCCAGGGCTGAGCCCAAATGGCTCGAGCAGGGAGAATATCTCTCCTGGAGGCAGCGGCGGGCAGGCTCCCGCAGCCTGCTGCCTTGTAAATTGCCTGGAGATCTGTGTTCTCTAAGGCATTTGGAGGGGAGATTCCCAGAAGCCTCAGTGAGCTGAGGCAATTCTGGGTGCAGGAGCAGCAAAATCACAGAGCTGCTGAGCCAAATGCCGCTCTTGGGGACCAGGATCAAAGAGCTGGGCAGCCAAAGCGAGGGACTGTGAGCAAATCACAAGTTTTGGCCCATGTGGGAGCCAGTTGCCGCAATCCCTAAGGAGGCAAAGTAGGTGAAAGGCAGCATTTATGGTTTTGGGCTTCTGGTTTTTGTTGTGGGGCAGCTAAAGCCTTTTTCCCCTTGGATCTTGCAGGAGGCTCTGGAGATGCTGCTCTCGGGGGGGCCTAAACCACCTCAAGGCCACCCCTTGGCTGATTATCATTACGCAGGTAACCAAAGCAGAGCTTCTTCCTTCACTGGCAGATGCTGCCGGCCCCTTAACTGCTGTGTCGGCCATTTCCGCTTAAACAAATTGTGCTGAACAGCCGCACAAGGTCTGGTCTTCTCCGGGGGCGGGGAAAGCACCAGCAGCTCCTCCTTCAGCTTCACTTGTTTTCCATGCCTTTTCCCTGGGGAATGCCTGCCCTTCTCCTTCTGAGGGAGCAGACATGTACACGGGTGAACGATGGCTGGCGCCGATTTTGTTTGGGCAGCCAGTGGGATCTACTACAAGTGGATGGAGGCTTCAATTTACCTGCTGCTTTTTATGGCCAGGCTCTGATAGATGGACACCTGAGGAGAAGGAGTCCTTCCAAAAGGCTTTCCACACCTACGGCAAGGATTTTCATCTCATCCAGAAGCAGGTAAAGCCATAGCACCTCCTTTACCCTAGCAGACCATCAGAAGGAAAGGTTGCTTATTTCTGCTACCAAATACGGGACTTCAGTCTCTCTCTTCTCAAGTGCCAAAAATGTTAAAGTAGTAACAAAAGGGGGCATCCAAGGCCTGCGGGAAAATGCTGATCCTGCCTCTCCAGCCCTTTTCCCCAAGCTGTCTTGCAAGAAGAAGCTTTATGCTGTCAGGCTTGTCTCACACGTGTGCTGCTGCTTCCACAACACCTTGTGCTGGAATAACTGGAGTGAGCCACGGAAAAAGAACTGTGCTAGATGGATTGGTTGTTGATCTGTGCATTCCACGTGGTCCCACGTAGCATAATACACTCTTCACTCCACTGCATGATGCTGCTCTTAGTCCACATTGATTTCATTTGACACCCTACTCCATTTAATCCATGATTTTGCTTCCTCCTTTACTCCATATTCTACTTTTTCTCCAATGCAGCCTACAGCAGGGCCACTTGAGATTCTTGCTTTTTCTCTCCACAACAGATCCAGAGTAAGACCGTGGCACAGTGTGTGGAATACTACTACTCCTGGAAAAAAGAGCATCAACTTGCCAGCACTCTTGCTCAGGTGAGCGGCAAGAGAATTGAGACATGCCAGGAGGGTCAAGAAACTGGGAGAAGGGGACAAAACCTGCTGATGAGCCATGCCAGACGCCGCTTGGCCAGGATCACATCGTCCCATGCGCTGGGAAAGGCGCAGCAGATGCTGCCTAGGGCTTCATTGTGCTGCTGCCCTGAAATATGGAATCCTAAAAACATAACTTTGACCCAAGAAGGCAGCACCGCCACCAAAATGGCCTTTGACTCTCCACAGATTGCTTTCTCAAGGGCTGGCAGCCTCGCTGATTCCAATCACACCCTTAATTCGCAACTGTTGCTAACATCAGCAATCCCAGCTGCCTCCTGGGAGATGCTGCGCTCTTTCAGGGATCTTTTTTAGAATCCCAGCGTACTCCCCAAAAAGGAGCTGCGGGTGCTGTGGCTCCGCTAGGACTTTCCTTACCGGCAAACAGCCATTTGGTTCACAATGATAGGGAGAGAGGGAGAGGGAGCAGTATTATTTTAGGTAGCAGAAAATGGGGAACAATGTGTCTTCACTAATTTGAATAAATTTAAATCCCATTCCCTAGACATTAGGGAAAGAAAATCAGAGAGAAATAGATATTAGGCAGAGAGGTAGGCAGATGTCAGGCAGAGAAAGGAATGTAGAACTATAGATAGCCACACACTTATCCTACCCCTTTGGACTTTAGAAAAGAGGAGGAGTATTTTCCTCCAAGCACTGGCTTGGCAGCCTACCACAGCCCACTGCCAGATAAAGGCAGCCGTGTCCTCAGTTCTACAGGGCTTGGAAGAATTTGCTTTGGCCGATAGAATTTTGTGCTGGACGCTCTGATTTCCCGCTTCCTGAGAGGAAGGAAACATTGATAAGGATTCTTTGATTTCTAGGCTGTGGGCCAAGCAGAGAGGAGCAAAAGCCCCCCCAGAAAGGAGGATGGGGAGACAGGGAAGAGAAGCCGCAAGAGGGCTCGCAGCGCGGAGTGTCCCTGCTGCCAGCCGCGCCAGCCGCCCCACTCGGCGGGAGGCCCCTTTCCGTGCGGCCAGTGCAAACGGTGCGCCAATTCCTCCTCTCTCTGCTCCAAGCTGCGCCTTTGGACTAAAACAGCCTGACCGTTTCCAAAGGCACCACAGGGCAAGCTGAGGGCACTTGCAGGATCGCCCCTCGCAGCCCTGGTCAAGGTTACAAACCCCCTTCAACCCAAACGGCTCAGTTCAAAGCCGGCATTCCCAATGAAACCTTGCCGTGCCTCAACAGGACGCAGTTCACACAAGTAGAAATTTGGAATTTGATCACTGCCATCAAACCGAGCTTTGATTTCATCAAAAGCTCGGTTTGATGGTGCTGATCAAATTGAAACTAGGATGAAGCAAAAAGAGGAAGACATTTCAAGGAATTGAAACTAGAAAGATCAGACTCATGGGGCTGATCCGTTTACAAATGCGGCACAGCCTGGAAAGACAGGCAGTCATACTAAAACGGAGATCTCCGTGCTTGCTTTAATGGTGTCTATTAAATTGACCATGGATGGTTTGTTCCCTGTCTTCCAGGGTGTTTGAAACCGTGAAGGAAAGGAACAAACACAGGAGAAGACATCGCCCACGGAAGGAAGCAGAGCCTCTCGGCAAGAAGAAAAGGCCAAATTAGACAAGCCTGCAGTTGTCCAGGGCTAGCAAGAGTTAGGCGTCAAGAGGACTAGATAGAAATAGGATTGGTTTTTAAGTCTTTAGGGTTGGTCATTCTTCTACTTAGTTTCCATGGTAGGAATCTCTCAATTTATTAGTTAAGATTCAGTAGTAAGTTTGAAGATGTATTTGTAGTATTAGATTTAGCAGTAAATGTAAGAGGTTTTGTGTTCGCTATGCTCTGTCCTTGGTCGTTTTGCCTTTGTTGAGACACAAGCTGTCTTTATCATTAAAACAAAGTTGGTTCCATTTTGTCTTTTTGTCTTCATGAACTCACTCCGGAAATGTTCCTTACATTTGCTTGGTGCTGCAAACAGGGCACTTGCCCTGAGAGAAGAATCTGGGCACATGAATCCCCCTACAGGCCCTGCCCCTTGCTCAGCTGGCAGGACTTACAAAGGGGTGTCTCCATTACTGCCAATGAGATAACACTGGCACTTCGTCCTTTGCTGCCTAAAAACCTCAGCTGGGAGTGGAAAGGGAGGCTTTGTTGAATTCAATGAATTGGATCTAAATGAGTGGTCTTGTCTCACTACACTTTCTGGGATAAAAGCAGAGGCTTCAGTCCTTTTCTGTTGCCCAGCAACATAACTTTGTTTCATTTCGGGGGACAGATGGACTTGACCGCCTTCCAGGACGTCTCTAGCCTCTCCCATTCTACACAATGAATATCCACATGCACCACAAAGACATCAGGAGTTCAGGTTCACTTTCAAATTTCAAGCATTACGCTCCCACTCTGGGCCTCCAGCAATCTCCTCAGCTAAAGCAGAGCGGGTGTGGTCACTATCCCCTCACTTCTCCCAGCTTGGCTATTTGCACCGAAGAAGAATCCAAGTCACTCTTTTATCTAGCCCAGCAAATGGCACTGCCTAGCAAGGCTTTGGTGGCAGGGGCTGGGCAGGATGGAGAGGGGGCCAGGGAGGGGGGAATTGCCAGGCTGCTTCTGGGAAGCTGATGGAAGCTTGCCCTCGTCTGATAGAGGCAGTGCAGGTGGGATCTGGAGCCTACAAAGTATCTGCACTGCATTGGGCCTTGTTCCAGCTGCCCCCTCAGTTTGCTGGCGGCGCGTGTGGAACGTGCAGGCTGGCAAGGAAGCAAGACTTGCTTTTGCTTAACCTTAGGCAGGAAAGCAGCAAAACTGGCTGGGCTTTGCCGTATCTGGGACCTAAGAATTAAAACAAACATCAAGACCATCACTGTGCAAAAGTCATTCTGTCAGTGTTCCTTTCTTAGAGGAATCCCAGAGCATTAGAGACCAACATTCTCCCTTCTTTAAGGAAGGCAGCTGCAAGAATGGCATAGAAATTTGGCACTACATATTGACTACAAAAATGCTGGGGGACTGCCCCGCTCTGTGTGTCCCCATCAGTTCCCATGAAAAACATCCTATTTCTCCAAGTTTCAAGGAAGGAGTGTTGAGATGAGAAACCACCTCAGTAGCCCAAAGGAGGCAAAACATCAAGGCACATTACTGGGCACCAATAGCCCAAGTGAGCAAGAGGGAAGGAGGAATGCCTCCACTTGGAGAGAAAGCTTTGGAGCTGGTTCTCCACTCAACGACTTGCAACCTCTAGCTCCTCTCAGAGCCGGAGGAGAGCCAGCGGCGGCAGTCCCTCTGGTTCTCTGGGGCAGGAGATGTGCTCTGGGCCCTTGGACAGAGCCAGGCTCCTGCGCACGTTCAGCTGCAGGCACCTGACAGAGAAGCACAGAGAAGACCCAGAGCTGTCCCTGCACTGCTTTTGCCCGTCTCATCAGAGGACGGATGAGAAGCAGTGGGAAGGTTCTCAGAGCAAACTTGCAGCAGAAGAAGCAAAAGGGGCAAAGGTGGCCCATCCCTGTTCCTGTGCCCTGGGTCCCCGGGGCTTCTGCATGGAATGTTGCCCGTAGCAACTGTCGTTGTCTCCTACTCCTGCGGCCGTTGGTGGAACACTGGTGGACCAGCGGTGGAGCAGCAGCTGCAGGATCTGCTCCTGGGCTCTCCCTGACCAGCCACCTTCTGGCACCACTCGGCACCAGACCTGGCCTCTGGATTGACACCCTCGTCTCCTCGTCTGCCGCCAGGCATCCGCACAGCACTTTGGCACTGTCAAAGGTAAGAAAGTCCCCGTTTGCCCTCCAAGCACTAACAGAAGGGCAGGAGGCTCCAGCTGGCTCTCCCACCAGCCACCACAGACAGGCTGCGGGCTCGCTTTCCCCAGACCAGGTTCCGCATGAAGGCGGGCTCCAGCTTCTCGAGGAATAATGCTGCCTCCAGGGAAAACACAGACCTTTCCATAGAGGACGTAGAGATCTGCAAGTCACGGTGCACTTGCAGATTCTCGTCCACTGATGACCCGATTCAAAGTTCTTGGCACCCATTTCACTCCCAAAACTGAGTTGTGCTGACCCCAAAACAAATTGGTCATTCCTTAGCAGTTCAGGGCTTCACTGTCAACAAATCCTGTTGCGCCCTGACCCTGCTGACATCTCCTCCAAAGCTTCAGAAACCAGAATGATGGCACTTCTCCTCTGTCAGGGCTTCTCCTTCAATACTGGCTTTCATCTTCAAAAATGATCTCTTCTCCGCAATACTTACAGACTTACATACTTACAACTCTTACAGACACATTCTATTTCAATATCTTTAAAAAGATTTGGTTTTTGGATCTCGTTGCGATAGAGATGTTGGGGGTAGATTTGTCTGTGTTTTTCAATGTCCGTAAGGCTGTTTCTGCCTCATGGTCAGAGGCAGCCATGAAATGCCGTCTTGAGTGGTCCTGGTGAAGAGCACAGTCACAGTATCACAGAACTTTCTGGGCTGGAAGGGATTCTCCAAATCATCTAGCCCACATCCTGGGCCTGCCCAGGAAAGCCTCAAGAATCACACCCCGGGCCCAAGGGCAGTGTCCAAACACTTTTGGAGCTCGGTCAGGCTTGCTGCTGTCACCCCTTCCCTGGGGAGGCTGTTCCCGTGCCCAATCACCCTCTGGGTGAGGAGCATTTTCCTCAGATCCGACCAAAGCCTGCCCTGGCACATCTTCCCTGCCATTCTCTTGGGTCTTCTCCCTGGCCCCAAGACTGAAGAGAGTGGTGCGTGCCCTTCTGCTTCCCCTCTTGAGCAAGCTGCAGGCTGCTAGAGCTCCAGCCTCCGGAATTCCAAGTGACAAAGCAGCCACGGCACCAAACTGAGGGGAGCTGGGACAGAGGAGCTTGTGCTTGGCAATGATGAGGATGAGAAGGAAGGCTACCCACACATCTCGGCAGAAGGATTTTTATCCGGAGCATTGTTTGGATCTCTTTCAGGTGCAAAGGAGGGGCACAATGAAGAGGAAAGCAAGAGCCAAGAGTCAGCCGTGAGTTTTGGCACAGGGTTAAAGGACAGCAAGCTTGAGGAATGGCAGAGAGGAGAACTGCTGTTTCAGAGTCAGGGTGCAAGGCTTTGGGTCCACGGGCGCTGTCTCTTGACCGCTTGCCTTTCTTACGTCCACCTCCCTCTTCCTTTAGACACATCAATGTTGGCAGTGACTTTCAGGCCGAGCTCCCAGAGCTGCAGACCACACCACCAAGTGAGGATGAAGAGCCTGCAACCCTGGTCTGGAAGCCCTGGGGGGAAGATGACTCTGACATGGAAAAACCTGACAGAGGTAGCTCTCCAGCTTTTCTTCCACCCCTCAGATACGTGGCTGTGTGTAAGGCTGCTTTTTGGGTAAAAAGGCAGCTGTTTGCAGGCTCTGCTTCTCTCCTTCTCTCGCCCATCTTCCCAGGTGGAAGTGTTAGAGGCAAGGAGAACGCTCTGCGCTTGTAGCAGAGCAGGAAAAAGAGCAAGCGTCCTGCTCTCCAAATTGGCCAGGGGCATTTGCCACTGGAAGGGGGGAGGTTGGCCCCCATTTCTTATTACAAAAGCTGCTTTGAAAGCAGAGCCAGCACTGCGCGGGCCCTTGGTTCAGCTGCCCCTGTCGTTGCTCTCCTTTCCATGCTCCCCAAGCTGCTGTCTGTAGCTCCCGTGCTTTCCTTCTGCCTTGGATGGCAACCTTTGGCCCTTCTCGGCTCAAGCCTGCCTTTTGGCGGCTCTCTGTTGTGCTTGCAGTAAGAGAACTGTTGGACATGGCCAGCTCCCGTGGCATTGCCGGGCCAGCAGCTAACCTGGAGCTCGCCCTGCACTGCCTGCACCAGGCCCGCGGCAGCGTTCCGGTAAGAAGCGGCTGTTTGGGGGCAGAGAAGAGTGGGCAGGGAATTTGGAGGGCCCGGGCACTGGGACAGCTGTTCCTGGCTGCTCTTTGAAGAGGGCACTTAACAGCAAGGCCAGAGCACTTGCTGCCTGCTGTGTCTCCTCCAGCTGTGCCAGGGCTGAGCCCAAATGGCACGAGCAGGAACAATATCTCTCCTGGAGGCAGCGGCGGGGAGGCTCCTGCAGCCTGCTGCCTTGTAAATTGCCTGGAGTTCTGTGTTCTCTAAGGCATTTGGAGGGTAGATTCCCAGAAGCCTCAGTGAGCTGAGGCAATTCTGGGTGCAGGAGCAGCAAAATCACAGAGCTGCTGAGCCAAATGCCGCTCTTGGGGACCAGGATCAAAGAGCTGGGCAGCCAAAGCGAGGGACTGTGAGCAAATGACAATTTTTGGCCCATGTGGGAGCCAGTTGCCGCAATCCCTAAGGAGGCAAAGTAGGTGAAAGGCAGCATTTATGGTTTTGGGCTTCTGGTTTTTGTTGTGGGGCAGCTAAAGCCTTTTTCCCCTTGGATCTTGCAGGAGGCTCTGGAGATGCTGCTCTCGGGGGGGCCTAAAACACCTCAAGGCCATCCCTTGGCTGATTATCATTACGCAGGTAACCAAAGCAGAGCTTCTTCCTTCACTGGCAGATGCTGCCGGCCCCTTAACTGCTGTGTCAGCCATTTCCGCTTAAACAAATTGTGCTGAACACCCGCACAAGGTCTGGTCTTCTCCGGGGGCGGGGAAAGCACCAGCAGCTCCTCCTTCAGCTTCACTTGTTTTCCATGCCTTTTCCCTGGGGAATGCCTGCCCTTCTCCTTCTGAGGGAGCAGACATGTGCACGGGTGAACGATGGCTGGCGCCGATTTTGTTTGGGCAGCCAGTGGGATCTACTTCAAGTGGATGGAGGCTTCAATTTACCTGCTGCTTTTTATGGCCAGGCTCTGATAGATGGACACCTGAGGAGAAGGAGTCCTTCCAAAAGGCTTTCCACACCTACGGCAAGGATTTTCATCTCATCCAGAAGCAGGTAAAGCCATAGCACCTCCTTTACCCTAGCAGACCATCAGAAGGAGAGGTTGCTTATTTCTGCTACCAAATACGGGACTTCAGTCTCTCTCTTCTCAAGTGCCAAAAATGTTAAAGTAGTAACAAAAGGGGGCATCCAAGGCCTGCGGGAAAATGCTGATCCTGCCTCTCCAGCCCTTTTCTCCAAGCTGTCTTGCAAGAAGAAGCTTTATGCTGTCAGGCTTGTCTCACACGTGTGCTGCTGCTTCCACAACACCTTGTGCTGGAATAACTGGGGTGAGCCACGGAAAAAGAACTGTGCTAGATGGATTGGTTGTTGATCTGTGCATTCCACGTGGTCCCACGTAGCATAATACACTCTTCACTCCACTGCCTGATGCTACTCTTACTGCACATTGATTTCATTTGACACCCTACTCCATTTAACCCATGATTTTGCTTCCTCCTTTACTCCATATTCTACTTTTTCTCCAATGCAGCCTACAGCAGGGCCACTTGAGATTCTTGCTTTTTCTCTTCACAACAGATCCAGAGTAAGACCGTGGCACAGTGTGTGGAATACTACTACTCCTGGAAAAAAGAGCATCAATTTGCCAGCACTCTTGCTCAGGTGAGCGGCAAGAGAATTGAGACATGCCAGGAGGGTCAAGAAACTGGGAGAAGGGGACAAAACCTGCTGATGAGCCATGCCAGACGCCGCTTGGCCAGGATCACATCGTCCCATGCGCTGGGAAAGGCGCAGCAGATGCTGCCCAGGGCTTCATTGTGCTGCTGCCCTGAAATACGGAATCCTAAAAACATAACTTTGACCCAAGAAGGCAGCACCGCCACCAAAATGGCCTTTGACTCTCTACAGATTGCTTTCTCAAGGGCTGGCAGCCTCGCTGATTCCAATCCCACCCTTAATTCGCAACTGTTGCTAACATCAGCAATCCCAGCTGCCTCCTAGGAGAAGCTGCGCTCTTTCAGGGATCTTTTTTAGAATCCCAGCGTACTCCCCAAAAAGGAGCTGCGGGTGCTGTGGCTCCGCTACGACTTTCCTTACCGGCAAACAGCCATTTGGTTCACTATGATACGGAGAGAGGGAGAGGGAGCAGTATTATTTTGGGTAGTAGAAAATGGGGAACAACGTGTCTTCACTAATTTGAATAAATTTAAATCCCATTCCCTAGACATTAGGGGAAGAAAACCAGAGAGAAATAGATATTAGGCAGAGAGGTAGGCAGATGTCAGGCAGAGAAAGGAATATAGAACTATAGATAGCCACACACTTATCCTACCCCTTTGGACTTTAGAAAAGAGGAGGAGTATTTTCCTCCAAGCGCTGGCTTGGCAGCCCGCCACAGCCCACTGCCAAAGGCGGCCGTGTCCTCAGCTCTACAGGGTTTGGAAGAATTTGCTTTGGCCGATAGAATTTTGTGCTGGACCCTCGGATTTCCCGCTTCCTGAGAGGAAGGAAACATTGATAAGGATTCTTTGATTTCCAGACTGTGGGCCAAGCAGAGAGGAGCAAAAGCCCCCCCAGAAAGGAGGATGGGGAGACAGGGAAGAGAAGCCGCAAGAGGGCTCGCAGCGCGGAGTGTCCCTGCTGCCAGCCGCGCCAGCCGCCCCACTCGGCGGGAGGCCCCTTTCCGTGCGGCCAGTGCAAACGGTGCGCCACTTCCTCCTCTCTCTGCTCCAAGCTGCGCCTTTGGACTAAAACAGCCTGACCGTTTCCAAAGGCACCACAGGGCAAGCTGAGGGCACTTGCAGGATCGCCCCTCGCAGCCCTGGTCAAGGTTACAAACCCCCTTCAACCCAAACGGCTCAGTTCAAAGCCGGCATTCCCAATGAAACCTTGCCGTGCCTCAACAGGATGCAGTTCACACAAGTAGAAATTTGGAATTTGATCACTGCCATCAAACCGAGCTTTGATTTCATCAAAAGCTCGGTTTGATGGTGCTGATCAAATTGAAACTAGGATGAAGCAAAAGGAGGAAGACATTTCAAGGAATTGAAAGCAGAAAGATCAGACTCATGGGGCTGATCCGTTTACAAATGCGGCACAGCCTGGAAAGACAGGCAGTCATACTAAAACGGAGATCTCCGTGCTTGCTTTAATGGTGTCTATCAAATTGACCATGGATGGTTTGTTTCCTGTCTTCCAGGGTGTTTGAAACTGTGAAGGAAAGGAACAAACACAGGAGAAGACACCGCCCACGGAAGGAAGCAGAGCCTCTCGGCAAGAAGAAAAGGCCAAATTAGACAAGCCTGCAGTTGTCCAGGGCTAGCAAGAGTTAGGCGTCAAGAGGACTAGATAGAAATAGGATTGGTTTTTAAGTCTTTAGGGTTGGTCATTCTTCTACTTAGTTTCCATGGTAGGAATCTCTCAATTTATTAGTTAAGATCCAGTAGCAATTTTGAAGATGTATTAGTAGTATAAGATTTAGCAGTAAATGTAAGAGGATTTGTGTTCGCTATGCTCCGTCCTTGGTCATTTGCCTTTGTTGAGAGACAAGCTGTCTTTATCATTAAAACAAAGTTGGTTCCATTTTGTCTTTTTCTCTTCATGAACTCACTCCAGAAATGTTCCTTACATTTGCTTGGTGTTGCAAACATGGCACTTGCCCTGAGAGAAGAATCTGGGCACATGAATCCCCCTACAGGCCCTGCCCCTTGCTCAGCTGGCAGGACTTACAAAGGGGTGTCTCCATTACTGCCAATGAGATAACACTGGGACTTCGTCCTTTGGTGCCTAAAAACCCCAGCTGGGAGTGGAAAGGGAGGCTTTGTTGAATTCAATGAATTGGATCTAAATGAGTGGTCTTGTCTCACTACACTTTCTGGGATAAAAGCAGAGGCTTCAGTCCTTTTCTGTTGCCCAGCAACATAACTTTGTTTCATTTCGAGGGACAGATGGACTTGACCGCCTTCCAGGACGTCTCTAACCTCTCCCATTCTACACAATTAAAATCCACATGCACCACAAAGACATCAGGAGTTCAGGTTCACTTTCAAATTTCAAGGATTACACTCCCGCTCTGGGCCTCCAGCAATCTCCTCAGCTAAAGCAGAGCGGGTGTGGTCACTATCCCCTCACTTCTCCCAGCTTGGCTATTTGCACCAAAGAAGAATCCAAGTCACTCTTTTATCTAGCCCGGCAAATGGCACTGCCTAGCGAGGCTTTGGTGGCAGGGGCTGGGCAGGATGGAGAGGGGCCAGAGAGGGAGGAATTGCCAGGCTGCTTCTGGGAAGCTGAGGGAAGCTTGCCCTTGTCTGATAGAGGCAGTGCAGGTGGGATCTGGAGCCTACAAAGTATCTGCACTGCAGTGGGCCTTGTTCCAGCTGCCCCCTCAGTTTGCTGGCGGCGCGGGTGGAACGTGCAGGCTGGCAAGGAAGCAAGATTTGCTTTTGCTTAACCTTAGGCAGGATAGCAGCAAAAGTGGCTGGGCTTTGCCATATCTGGGCCCTAAGTATTAAAACAAACATCAAGACCATCGCTGTGCAAAAGTCATTCTGTCAGTGTTCCTTTCTTAGAGGAATCCCAGAGCATTAGAGACCAACATTCTCCCTTCTTCAAGGAAGGCAGCTGGAAGAATGACATAGAAATTTGGCACTACGTATTGACTACAAAAATGCTGGTGGACTGCCCCGCTCTGTGTCCCCATCAGTTCCCATGAAAAACATCCTATTTCTCCAAGTTTCAAGGAAGGAGTGTTGAGATGAGAGACCACCTCAGTAGCCCAAAGGAGGCAAAACATCAAGGCACATTACTGGGCAGCAATAGCACAAGTGAGCAAGGGGGCAGGAGGAATGCCTCCACTTGGAGAGAAAGCTTTGGAGCTGGTTCTCCACTCAACGACTTGCAACCTCTAGCTCCTCTCAGAGCCGGAGGAGAGCCAGCGGCGGCAGTCCTTCTGGTTCTCTGGGGCAGGAGATGTGCTCTGGGCCCTTGGACAGAGCCAGGCTCCTGCGCACGTTCAGCTGCAGGCACCTGACAGAGAAGCACAGAGAAGACCCAGAGCTGGCCCTGCACTGCTTTTGCCCGTCTCATCAGAGGACTGATGAGAAGCAGTGGGAAGGTTCTCAGAGCAAACTTGCAGCAGAAGAAGCAAAAGGGGCAAAGGTGGCCCATCCCTGTTCCTGTGCCCTGGGTCCCCGGGGGTTCTGCATGGAATGTTGCCCGTAGCAACTGTCGTTGTCTCCTACTCCTGCGGCCGTTGGTGGAACACTGGTGGACCAGCGGTGGAGCAGCAGCTGCAGGATCTGCTCCTGGGCTCTCCCTGACCAGCCACCTTCTGGCACCACTCGGCGCCAGACCTGGCCTCTGGATCGACACCCTCGTCTCCTCGTCTGCCGCCAGGCATCCGCACAGCACTTTGGCACTGTCAAAGGTAAGAAAGTCCCCGTTTGCCCTCCAAGCACTAACAGAAGGGCAGGAGGCTCCAGCTGGCTCTTCCACCAGCCACCACAGACAGGCTGTGGGCTCGCTTTCCCCAGACCAGGTTCTGCATGAGGGCGGGCTCCAGCTTCTCCAGGAATAATGCTGCCTCCAGGGAAAACACAGACCTTTCCATAGAGGATGTAGAAATCTGCAAGTCACGGTGCACTTGCAGATTCTCGTCCACTGATGACCCGATTCAAACTTCTTGGCACCCATTTCACTCCCAAAACTTAGTTGTGGTGACCCCAAAACAAATTGGTCATTCCTTAGCAGTTCAGGGCTTCACTGTCAACAAATCCTCTTACGCCCTGACCCTGCTGACATCTCCTCCAAAGCTTCAGAAACCAGAATGATGGCACTTCTCCTCTGTCAGGGCTTCTTCTTCAATACTGGCTTTCATCTTCAAAAATGATCTCTTCTCCGCAATACTTACAGACTTACATACTTACAACACTTACAGATACATTCTATTTCCATATCTTTAAAGAGATTTATTTTTTGGATCTCTTTGTGATAGAGATGTTGGGGGTAGATTTGTCTGTGTTTTTCAATGTCCGTAAGGCTGTTTCTGCCTCATGGTCAGAGGCAGCCATGAAATGCTGTCTTGAGTGGTCCTGGTGAAGAGCACAGTCACAGTATCACAGAACTTTCTGGGCTGGAAGGGATTCTCCAAATCATCTAGCCCACATCGTGGGCCTGCCCAGGAAAGCCTCAGGAATCACACCCCGGGTCCAAGGGCAGTGTCCAAACACTTTTGGAGCTCTGTCAGGCTTGCTGCTGTCACCCCTTCCCTGGGGAGGCTGTTCCAGTGCCCAGTCACCCTCTGGGTGAGGAGCATTTTCCTCAGATCTGACCAAAGCCTGCCCTGGCACATCTTCCCTGCCATTCTCTTGGGTCTTCTCCCTGGCCCCAAGACTGAAGAGAGTGGTGCATGCCCTTCTGCTTCCCCTCTTGAGCAAGCTGCAGGCTGCTAGAGCTCCAGCCTCCGGAATTCCAAGTGAAAAACCCAGCAATGGCACCAAACTGAGGGGAGCTGGGACAGAGGAGCTTGTGCTTGGCAATGATGAGGATGAGAAGGAAGGCTACCCACACACCTCGGCAGAAGGATTTTTATCCGGAGCGTTGTTTGGATCTCTTTCAGGTGCCAAGGAGGGGCACAATGAAGAGGAAAGCAAGAGCCAAGAGTCAGCCGTGAGTTTTGGCACAGGGTTAAAGGACAGCAAGCTTGAGGAATGGCAGAGAGGAGAACTGCTGTTTCAGAGTCAGGGTGGGATTGGTGCAAGGCTTTGGGTCCACGGGCGCTGTCTCTTGACCGCTTGCCTTTCTTACGTCCACCTCCCTCTTCCTTTAGACACATCAATGTTGGCAGTGACTTTCAGGCCGAGCTCCCAGAGCTGCAGACCACACCACCAAGTGAGGATGAAGAGCCTGCAACCCTGGTCTGGAAGCCCTGGGGGGAAGATGACTCTGACATGGAAAAACCTGACCGAGGTAGCTCTCGAGCTTTTCTTCCACCCCTGAGATACGTGGCTGTGTGAAAGGCTGCTTTTTGGGTAAAAAGGCAGCTGTTTGCAGGCTCTGCTTCTCTCCTTCTCTCGCCCATCTTCCCAGGTGGAAGTGTTAGAGGCAAGGAGAACGCTCTGCGCTTGTAGCAGAGCAGGAAAAAGAGCAAGCGTCCTGCTCTCCAAATTGGCCAGGGGCATTTGCCACTGGAAGGGGGGAGGTTGGCCCCCATTTCTTATTACAAAAGCTGCTTTGAAAGCAGAGCCAGCACTGCGCGGGCCCTTGGTTCAGCTGCCCCTGTCGTTGCTCTCCTTTCCATGCTCCCCAAGCTGCTGTCTGTAGCTCCCGTGCTTTCCTTCTGCCTTGGATGGCAACCTTTGGCCCTTCTCGGCTCAAGCCTGCCTTTTGGCGGCTCTCTGTTGTGCCTGCAGTAAGAGAACTGTTGGACATGGCCAGCTCCCGTGGCATTGCCGGGCCAGCAGCTAACCTGGAGCTCGCCCTGCACTGCCTGCACCAGGCCCGCGGCAGCGTTCCGGTAAGAAGCGGCTGTTTGGGGGCAGAGAAGAGTGGGCAGGGAATTCGGAGGGCCCGGGCACTGGGACAGCTGTTCCTGGCTGCTCTTTGAAGAGGGCACTTAACAGCAAGGCCAGAGCACTTGCTGCCTGCTGTGTCTCCTCCAGCTGTGCCAGGGCTGAGCCCAAATGGCACGAGCAGGAACAATATCTCTCCTGGAGGCAGCGGCGGGGAGGCTCCTGCAGCCTGCTGCCTTGTAAATTGCCTGGAGTTCTGTGTTCTCTAAGGCATTTGGAGGGTAGATTCCCAGAAGCCTCAGTGAGCTGAGGCAATTCTGGGTGCAGGAGCAGCAAAATCACAGAGCTGCTGAGCCAAATGCCGCTCTTGGGGACCAGGATCAAAGAGCTGGGCAGCCAAAGCGAGGGACTGGGAGCAAATCACAATTTTTGGCCCATGTGGGAGCCAGTTGCCGCAATCCCTAAGGAGGCAAAGTAGGTGAAAGGCAGCATTTATGGTTTTGGGCTTCTGGTTTTTGTTGTGGGGCAGCTAAAGCCTTTTTCCCCTTGGATCTTGCAGGAGGCTCTGGAGATGCTGCTCTCGGGGGGGCCTAAAACACCTCAAGGCCATCCCTTGGCTGATTATCATTACGCAGGTAACCAAAGCAGAGCTTCTTCCTTCACTGGCAGATGCTGCCGGCCCCTTAACTGCTGTGTCAGCCATTTCCGCTTAAACAAATTGTGCTGAACACCCGCACAAGGTCTGGTCTTCTCCGGGGGCGGGGAAAGCACCAGCAGCTCCTCCTTCAGCTTCACTTGTTTTCCATGCCTTTTCCCTGGGGAATGCCTGCCCTTCTCCTTCTGAGGGAGCAGACATGTGCACGGGTGAACGATGGCTGGCGCCGATTTTGTTTGGGCAGCCAGTGGGATCTACTTCAAGTGGATGGAGGCTTCAATTTACCTGCTGCTTTTTATGGCCAGGCTCTGATAGATGGACACCTGAGGAGAAGGAGTCCTTCCAAAAGGCTTTCCACACCTACGGCAAGGATTTTCATCTCATCCAGAAGCAGGTAAAGCCATAGCACCTCCTTTACCCTAGCAGACCATCAGAAGGAGAGGTTGCTTATTTCTGCTACCAAATACGGGACTTCAGTCTCTCTCTTCTCAAGTGCCAAAAATGTTAAAGTAGTAACAAAAGGGGGCATCCAAGGCCTGCGGGAAAATGCTGATCCTGCCTCTCCAGCCCTTTTCTCCAAGCTGTCTTGCAAGAAGAAGCTTTATGCTGTCAGGCTTGTCTCACACGTGTGCTGCTCCTTCCACAACACCTTGTGCTGGAATAACTGGGGTGAGCCACGGAAAAAGAACTGTGCTAGATGGATTGGTTGTTGATCTGTGCATTCCACGTGGTCCCACGTAGCATAATACACTCTTCACTCCACTGCCTGATGCTACTCTTACTGCACATTGATTTCATTTGACACCCTACTCCATTTAACCCATGATTTTGCTTCCTCCTTTACTCCATATTCTACTTTTTCTCCAATGCAGCCTACAGCAGGGCCACTTGAGATTCTTGCTTTTTCTCTTCACAACAGATCCAGAGTAAGACCGTGGCACAGTGTGTGGAATACTACTACTCCTGGAAAAAAGAGCATCAATTTGCCAGCACTCTTGCTCAGGTGAGCGGCAAGAGAATTGAGACATGCCAGGAGGGTCAAGAAACTGGGAGAAGGGGACAAAACCTGCTGATGAGCCATGCCAGACGCCGCTTGGCCAGGATCACATCGTCCCATGCGCTGGGAAAGGCGCAGCAGATGCTGCCCAGGGCTTCATTGTGCTGCTGCCCTGAAATACGGAATCCTAAAAACATAACTTTGACCCAAGAAGGCAGCACCGCCACCAAAATGGCCTTTGACTCTCTACAGATTGCTTTCTCAAGGGCTGGCAGCCTCGCTGATTCCAATCCCACCCTTAATTCGCAACTGTTGCTAACATCAGCAATCCCAGCTGCCTCCTAGGAGAAGCTGCGCTCTTTCAGGGATCTTTTTTAGAATCCCAGCGTACTCCCCAAAAAGGAGCTGCGGGTGCTGTGGCTCCGCTAGGACTTTCCTTACCGGCAAACAGCCATTTGGTTCACTATGATACGGAGAGAGGGAGAGGGAGCAGTATTATTTTGGGTAGTAGAAAATGGGGAACAACGTGTCTTCACTAATTTGAATAAATTTAAATCCCATTCCCTAGACATTAGGGGAAGAAAACCAGAGAGAAATAGATATTAGGCAGAGAGGTAGGCAGATGTCAGGCAGAGAAAGAAATGTAGAACTATAGATAGCCACACACTTATCCTACCCCTTTGGACTTTAGAAAAGAGGAGGAGTATTTTCCTCCAAGCGCTGGCTTGGCAGCCCGCCACAGCCCACTGCCAAAGGCGGCCGTGTCCTCAGCTCTACAGGGTTTGGAAGAATTTGCTTTGGCCGATAGAATTTTGTGCTGGACCCTCGGATTTCCCGCTTCCTGAGAGGAAGGAAACATTGATAAGGATTCTTTGATTTCCAGACTGTGGGCCAAGCAGAGAGGAGCAAAAGCCCCCCCAGAAAGGAGGATGGGGAGACAGGGAAGAGAAGCCGCAAGAGGGCTCGCAGCGCGGAGTGTCCCTGCTGCCAGCCGCGCCAGCCGCCCCACTCGGCGGGAGGCCCCTTTCCGTGCGGCCAGTGCAAACGGTGCGCCACTTCCTCCTCTCTCTGCTCCAAGCTGCGCCTTTGGACTAAAACAGCCTGACCCTTTTCAAAGGCACCACAGGGCAAGCTGAGGGCACTTGCAGGATCGCCCCTCGCAGCCCTGGTCAAGGTTACAAACCCCCTTCAACCCAAACGGCTCAGTTCAAAGCCGGCATTCCCAATGAAACCTTGCCGTGCCTCAACAGGATGCAGTTCACACAAGTAGAAATTTGGAATTTGATCACTGCCATCAAACCAAGATTTGATTTCATCAAAAGCTCGGTTTGATGGTGCTGATCAAATTGAAACTAGGATGAAGCAAAAGGAGGAAGACATTTCAAGGAATTGAAAGCAGAAAGATCAGACTCATGGGGCTGATCCGTTTACAAATGCGGCACAGCCTGGAAAGACAGGCAGTCATACTAAAACGGAGATCTCCGTGCTTGCTTTAATGGTGTCTATCAAATTGACCATGGATGGTTTGTTTCCTGTCTTCCAGGGTGTTTGAAACTGTGAAGGAAAGGAACAAACACAGGAGAAGACACCGCCCACGGAAGGAAGCAGAGCCTCTCCGCAAGAAGAAAAGGCCAAATTAGACAAGCCTGCAGTTGTCCAGGGCTAGCAAGAGTTAGGCGTCAAGAGGACTAGATAGAAATAGGATTGGTTTTTAAGTCTTTAGGGTTGGTCATTCTTCTACTTAGTTTCCATGGTAGGAATCTCTCAATTTATTAGTTAAGATCCAGTAGCAATTTTGAAGATGTATTAGTAGTATAAGATTTAGCAGTAAATGTAAGAGGATTTGTGTTCGCTATGCTCCGTCCTTGGTCATTTGCCTTTGTTGAGAGACAAGCTGTCTTTATCATTAAAACAAAGTTGGTTCCATTTTGTCTTTTTCTCTTCATGAACTCACTCCAGAAATGTTCCTTACATTTGCTTGGTGTTGCAAACATGGCACTTGCCCTGAGAGAAGAATCTGGGCACATGAATCCCCCTACAGGCCCTGCCCCTTGCTCAGCTGGCAGGACTTACAAAGGGGTGTCTCCATTACTGCCAATGAGATAACACTGGGACTTCGTCCTTTGGTGCCTAAAAACCCCAGCTGGGAGTGGAAAGGGAGGCTTTGTTGAATTCAATGAATTGGATCTAAATGAGTGGTCTTGTCTCACTACACTTTCTGGGATAAAAGCAGAGGCTTCAGTCCTTTTCTGTTGCCCAGCAACATAACTTTGTTTCATTTCGAGGGACAGATGGACTTGACCGCCTTCCAGGACGTCTCTAACCTCTCCCATTCTACACAATTAAAATCCACATGCACCACAAAGACATCAGGAGTTCAGGTTCACTTTCAAATTTCAAGGATTACACTCCCGCTCTGGGCCTCCAGCAATCTCCTCAGCTAAAGCAGAGCGGGTGTGGTCACTATCCCCTCACTTCTCCCAGCTTGGCTATTTGCACCAAAGAAGAATCCAAGTCACTCTTTTATCTAGCCCGGCAAATGGCACTGCCTAGCGAGGCTTTGGTGGCAGGGGCTGGGCAGGATGGAGAGGGGCCAGAGAGGGAGGAATTGCCAGGCTGCTTCTGGGAAGCTGAGGGAAGCTTGCCCTTGTCTGATAGAGGCAGTGCAGGTGGGATCTGGAGCCTACAAAGTATCTGCACTGCAGTGGGCCTTGTTCCAGCTGCCCCCTCAGTTTGCTGGCGGCGCGGGTGGAACGTGCAGGCTGGCAAGGAAGCAAGATTTGCTTTTGCTTAACCTTAGGCAGGATAGCAGCAAAAGTGGCTGGGCTTTGCCATATCTGGGCCCTAAGTATTAAAACAAACATCAAGACCATCGCTGTGCAAAAGTCATTCTGTCAGTGTTCCTTTCTTAGAGGAATCCCAGAGCATTAGAGACCAACATTCTCCCTTCTTCAAGGAAGGCAGCTGGAAGAATGACATAGAAATTTGGCACTACGTATTGACTACAAAAATGCTGGTGGACTGCCCCGCTCTGTGTCCCCATCAGTTCCCATGAAAAACATCCTATTTCTCCAAGTTTCAAGGAAGGAGTGTTGAGATGAGAGACCACCTCAGTAGCCCAAAGGAGGCAAAACATCAAGGCACATTACTGGGCAGCAATAGCACAAGTGAGCAAGGGGGCAGGAGGAATGCCTCCACTTGGAGAGAAAGCTTTGGAGCTGGTTCTCCACTCAACGACTTGCAACCTCTAGCTCCTCTCAGAGCCGGAGGAGAGCCAGCGGCGGCAGTCCCTCTGGTTCTCTGGGGCAGGAGATGTGCTCTGGGCCCTTGGACAGAGCCAGGCTCCTGCGCACGTTCAGCTGCAGGCACCTGACAGAGAAGCACAGAGAAGACCCAGAGCTGGCCCTGCACTGCTTTTGCCCGTCTCATCAGAGGACTGATGAGAAGCAGTGGGAAGGTTCTCAGAGCAAACTTGCAGCAGAAGAAGCAAAAGGGGCAAAGGTGGCCCATCCCTGTTCCTGTGCCCTGGGTCCCCGGGGGTTCTGCATGGAATGTTGCCCGTAGCAACTGTCGTTGTCTCCTACTCCTGCGGCCGTTGGTGGAACACTGGTGGACCAGCGGTGGAGCAGCAGCTGCAGGATCTGCTCCTGGGCTCTCCCTGACCAGCCACCTTCTGGCACCACTCGGCGCCAGACCTGGCCTCTGGATCGACACCCTCGTCTCCTCGTCTGCCGCCAGGCATCCGCACAGCACTTTGGCACTGTCAAAGGTAAGAAAGTCCCCGTTTGCCCTCCAAGCACTAACAGAAGGGCAGGAGGCTCCAGCTGGCTCTTCCACCAGCCACCACAGACAGGCTGTGGGCTCGCTTTCCCCAGACCAGGTTCTGCATGAGGGCGGGCTCCAGCTTCTCCAGGAATAATGCTGCCTCCAGGGAAAACACAGACCTTTCCATAGAGGATGTAGAAATCTGCAAGTCACGGTGCACTTGCAGATTCTCGTCCACTGATGACCCGATTCAAAGTTCTTGGCACCCATTTCACTCCCAAAACTGAGTTGTGCTGACCCCAAAACAAATTGGTCATTCCTTAGCAGTTCAGGGCTTCACTGTCAACAAATCCTCTTACGCCCTGACCCTGCTGACATCTCCTCCAAAGCTTCAGAAACCAGAATGATGGCACTTCTCCTCTGTCAGGGCTTCTTCTTCAATACTGGCTTTCATCTTCAAAAATGATCTCTTCTCCGCAATACTTACAGACTTACATACTTACAACACTTACAGATACATTCTATTTCCATATCTTTAAAGAGATTTGTTTTTTGGATCTCTTTGTGATAGAGATGTTGGGGGTAGATTTGTCTGTGTTTTTCAATGTCCGTAAGGCTGTTTCTGCCTCATGGTCAGAGGCAGCCATGAAATGCTGTCTTGAGTGGTCCTGGTGAAGAGCACAGTCACAGTATCACAGAACTTTCTGGGCTGGAAGGGATTCTCCAAATCATCTAGCCCACATCCTGGGCCTGCCCAGGAAAGCCTCAGGAATCACACCCCGGGTCCAAGGGCAGTGTCCAAACACTTTTGGAGCTCTGTCAGGCTTGCTGCTGTCACCCCTTCCCTGGGGAGGCTGTTCCAGTGCCCAGTCACCCTCTGGGTGAGGAGCATTTTCCTCAGATCTGACCAAAGCCTGCCCTGGCACATCTTCCCTGCCATTCTCCTGGGTCTTCTCCCTGGCCCCAAGACTGAAGAGAGTGGTGCATGCCCTTCTGCTTCCCCTCTTGAGCAAGCTGCAGGCTGCTAGAGCTCCAGCCTCCGGAATTCCAAGTGAAAAACCCAGCAATGGCACCAAACTGAGGGGAGCTGGGACAGAGGAGCTTGTGCTTGGCAATGATGAGGATGAGAAGGAAGGCTACCCACACACCTCGGCAGAAGGATTTTTATCCGGAGCGTTGTTTGGATCTCTTTCAGGTGCCAAGGAGGGGCACAATGAAGAGGAAAGCAAGAGCCAAGAGTCAGCCGTGAGTTTTGGCACAGGGTTAAAGGACAGCAAGCTTGAGGAATGGCAGAGAGGAGAACTGCTGTTTCAGAGTCAGGGTGGGATTGGTGCAAGGCTTTGGGTCCACGGGCGCTGTCTCTTGACCGCTTGCCTTTCTTACGTCCACCTCCCTCTTCCTTTAGACACATCAATGTTGGCAGTGACTTTCAGGCCGAGCTCCCAGAGCTGCAGACCACACCACCAAGTGAGGATGAAGAGCCTGCAACCCTGGTCTGGAAGCCCTGGGGGGAAGATGACTCTGACATGGAAAAACCTGACAGAGGTAGCTCTCGAGCTTTTCTTCCACCCCTGAGATACGTGGCTGTGTGAAAGGCTGCTTTTTGGGTAAAAAGGCAGCTGTTTGCAGGCTCTGCTTCTCTCCTTCTCTCGCCCATCTTCCCAGGCGGAAGTGTTAGAGGCAAGGAGAACGCTCTGCGCTTGTAGCAGAGCAGGAAAAAGAGCAAGCGTCCTGCTCTCCAAATTGGCCAGGGGCATTTGCCACTGGAAGGGGGGAGGTTGGCCCCCATTTCTTATTACAAAAGCTGCTTTGAAAGCAGAGCCAGCACTGCGCGGGCCCTTGGTTCAGCTGCCCCTGTCGTTGCTCTCCTTTCCATGCTCCCCAAGCTGCTGTCTGTAGCTCCCGTGCTTTCCTTCTGCCTTGGATGGCAACCTTTGGCCCTTCTCGGCTCAAGCCTGCCTTTTGGCGGCTCTCTGTTGTGCTTGCAGTAAGAGAACTGTTGGACATGGCCAGCTCCCGTGGCATTGCCGGGCCAGCAGCTAACCTGGAGCTCGCCCTGCACTGCCTGCACCAGGCCCGCGGCAGCGTTCCGGTAAGAAGCGGCTGTTTGGGGGCAGAGAAGAGTGGGCAGGGAATTCGGAGGGCCCGGGCACTGGGACAGCCTTTCCTGGCTGCTCTTTGAAGAGGGCACTTAACAGCAAGGCCAGAGCACTTGCTGCCTGCTGTGTCTCCTCCAGCTGTGCCAGGGCTGAGCCCAAATGGCACGAGCAGGAACAATATCTCTCCTGGAGGCAGCGGCGGGGAGGCTCCCGCAGCCTGCTGCCTTGTAAATTGCCTGGAGTTCTGTGTTCTCTAAGGCATTTGGAGGGTAGATTCCCAGAAGCCTCAGTGAGCTGAGGCAATTCTGGGTGCAGGAGCAGCAAAATCACAGAGCTGCTGAGCCAAATGCCGCTCTTGGGGACCAGGATCAAAGAGCTGGGCAGCCAAAGCGAGGGACTGTGAGCAAATGACAATTTTTGGCCCATGTGGGAGCCAGTTGCCGCAATCCCTAAGGAGGCAAAGTAGGTGAAAGGCAGCATTTATGGTTTTGGGCTTCTGGTTTTTGTTGTGGGGCAGCTAAAGCCTTTTTCCCCTTGGATCTTGCAGGAGGCTCTGGAGATGCTGCTCTCGGGGGGGCCTAAAACACCTCAAGGCCATCCCTTGGCTGATTATCATTACGCAGGTAACCAAAGCAGAGCTTCTTCCTTCACTGGCAGATGCTGCCGGCCCCTTAACTGCTGTGTCAGCCATTTCCGCTTAAACAAATTGTGCTGAACACCCGCACAAGGTCTGGTCTTCTCCGGGGGCGGGGAAAGCACCAGCAGCTCCTCCTTCAGCTTCACTTGTTTTCCATGCCTTTTCCCTGGGGAATGCCTGCCCTTCTCCTTCTGAGGGAGCAGACATGTGCACGGGTGAACGATGGCTGGCGCCGATTTTGTTTGGGCAGCCAGTGGGATCTACTTCAAGTGGATGGAGGCTTCAATTTACCTGCTGCTTTTTATGGCCAGGCTCTGATAGATGGACACCTGAGGAGAAGGAGTCCTTCCAAAAGGCTTTCCACACCTACGGCAAGGATTTTCATCTCATCCAGAAGCAGGTAAAGCCATAGCACCTCCTTTACCCTAGCAGACCATCAGAAGGAGAGGTTGCTTATTTCTGCTACCAAATACGGGACTTCAGTCTCTCTCTTCTCAAGTGCCAAAAATGTTAAAGTAGTAACAAAAGGGGGCATCCAAGGCCTGCGGGAAAATGCTGATCCTGCCTCTCCAGCCCTTTTCTCCAAGCTGTCTTGCAAGAAGAAGCTTTATGCTGTCAGGCTTGTCTCACACGTGTGCTGCTCCTTCCACAACACCTTGTGCTGGAATAACTGGGGTGAGCCACGGAAAAAGAACCGTGCTAGATGGATTGGTTGTTGATCTGTGCATTCCACGTGGTCCCACGTAGCATAATACACTCTTCACTCCACTGCCTGATGCTACTCTTACTGCACATTGATTTCATTTGACACCCTACTCCATTTAACCCATGATTTTGCTTCCTCCTTTACTCCATATTCTACTTTTTCTCCAATGCAGCCTACAGCAGGGCCACTTGAGATTCTTGCTTTTTCTCTTCACAACAGATCCAGAGTAAGACCGTGGCACAGTGTGTGGAATACTACTACTCCTGGAAAAAAGAGCATCAATTTGCCAGCACTCTTGCTCAGGTGAGCGGCAAGAGAATTGAGACATGCCAGGAGGGTCAAGAAACTGGGAGAAGGGGACAAAACCTGCTGATGAGCCATGCCAGACGCCGCTTGGCCAGGATCACATCGTCCCATGCGCTGGGAAAGGCGCAGCAGATGCTGCCCAGGGCTTCATTGTGCTGCTGCCCTGAAATACGGAATCCTAAAAACATAACTTTGACCCAAGAAGGCAGCACCGCCACCAAAATGGCCTTTGACTCTCTACAGATTGCTTTCTCAAGGGCTGGCAGCCTCGCTGATTCCAATCCCACCCTTAATTCGCAACTGTTGCTAACATCAGCAATCCCAGCTGCCTCCTAGGAGAAGCTGCGCTCTTTCAGGGATCTTTTTTAGAATCCCAGCGTACTCCCCAAAAAGGAGCTGCGGGTGCTGTGGCTCCGCTACGACTTTCCTTACCGGCAAACAGCCATTTGGTTCACTATGATACGGAGAGAGGGAGAGGGAGCAGTATTATTTTGGGTAGTAGAAAATGGGGAACAACGTGTCTTCACTAATTTGAATAAATTTAAATCCCATTCCCTAGACATTAGGGGAAGAAAACCAGAGAGAAATAGATATTAGGCAGAGAGGTAGGCAGATGTCAGGCAGAGAAAGGAATATAGAACTATAGATAGCCACACACTTATCCTACCCCTTTGGACTTTAGAAAAGAGGAGGAGTATTTTCCTCCAAGCGCTGGCTTGGCAGCCCGCCACAGCCCACTGCCAAAGGCGGCCGTGTCCTCAGCTCTACAGGGTTTGGAAGAATTTGCTTTGGCCGATAGAATTTTGTGCTGGACCCTCGGATTTCCCGCTTCCTGAGAGGAAGGAAACATTGATAAGGATTCTTTGATTTCCAGACTGTGGGCCAAGCAGAGAGGAGCAAAAGCCCCCCCAGAAAGGAGGATGGGGAGACAGGGAAGAGAAGCCGCAAGAGGGCTCGCAGCGCGGAGTGTCCCTGCTGCCAGCCGCGCCAGCCGCCCCACTCGGCGGGAGGCCCCTTTCCGTGCGGCCAGTGCAAACGGTGCGCCACTTCCTCCTCTCTCTGCTCCAAGCTGCGCCTTTGGACTAAAACAGCCTGACCGTTTCCAAAGGCACCACAGGGCAAGCTGAGGGCACTTGCAGGATCGCCCCTCGCAGCCCTGGTCAAGGTTACAAACCCCCTTCAACCCAAACGGCTCAGTTCAAAGCCGGCATTCCCAATGAAACCTTGCCGTGCCTCAACAGGATGCAGTTCACACAAGTAGAAATTTGGAATTTGATCACTGCCATCAAACCAAGATTTGATTTCATCAAAAGCTCGGTTTGATGGTGCTGATCAAATTGAAACTAGGATGAAGCAAAAGGAGGAAGACATTTCAAGGAATTGAAAGCAGAAAGATCAGACTCATGGGGCTGATCCGTTTACAAATGCGGCACAGCCTGGAAAGACAGGCAGTCATACTAAAACGGAGATCTCCGTGCTTGCTTTAATGGTGTCTATCAAATTGACCATGGATGGTTTGTTTCCTGTCTTCCAGGGTGTTTGAAACTGTGAAGGAAAGGAACAAACACAGGAGAAGACACCGCCCACGGAAGGAAGCAGAGCCTCTCGGCAAGAAGAAAAGGCCAAATTAGACAAGCCTGCAGTTGTCCAGGGCTAGCAAGAGTTAGGCGTCAAGAGGACTAGATAGAAATAGGATTGGTTTTTAAGTCTTTAGGGTTGGTCATTCTTCTACTTAGTTTCCATGGTAGGAATCTCTCAATTTATTAGTTAAGATCCAGTAGCAATTTTGAAGATGTATTAGTAGTATAAGATTTAGCAGTAAATGTAAGAGGATTTGTGTTCGCTATGCTCCGTCCTTGGTCATTTGCCTTTGTTGAGAGACAAGCTGTCTTTATCATTAAAACAAAGTTGGTTCCATTTTGTCTTTTTCTCTTCATGAACTCACTCCAGAAATGTTCCTTACATTTGCTTGGTGTTGCAAACATGGCACTTGCCCTGAGAGAAGAATCTGGGCACATGAATCCCCCTACAGGCCCTGCCCCTTGCTCAGCTGGCAGGACTTACAAAGGGGTGTCTCCATTACTGCCAATGAGATAACACTGGGACTTCGTCCTTTGGTGCCTAAAAACCCCAGCTGGGAGTGGAAAGGGAGGCTTTGTTGAATTCAATGAATTGGATCTAAATGAGTGGTCTTGTCTCACTACACTTTCTGGGATAAAAGCAGAGGCTTCAGTCCTTTTCTGTTGCCCAGCAACATAACTTTGTTTCATTTCGAGGGACAGATGGACTTGACCGCCTTCCAGGACGTCTCTAACCTCTCCCATTCTACACAATTAAAATCCACATGCACCACAAAGACATCAGGAGTTCAGGTTCACTTTCAAATTTCAAGGATTACACTCCCGCTCTGGGCCTCCAGCAATCTCCTCAGCTAAAGCAGAGCGGGTGTGGTCACTATCCCCTCACTTCTCCCAGCTTGGCTATTTGCACCAAAGAAGAATCCAAGTCACTCTTTTATCTAGCCCGGCAAATGGCACTGCCTAGCGAGGCTTTGGTGGCAGGGGCTGGGCAGGATGGAGAGGGGCCAGAGAGGGAGGAATTGCCAGGCTGCTTCTGGGAAGCTGAGGGAAGCTTGCCCTTGTCTGATAGAGGCAGTGCAGGTGGGATCTGGAGCCTACAAAGTATCTGCACTGCAGTGGGCCTTGTTCCAGCTGCCCCCTCAGTTTGCTGGCGGCGCGGGTGGAACGTGCAGGCTGGCAAGGAAGCAAGATTTGCTTTTGCTTAACCTTAGGCAGGATAGCAGCAAAAGTGGCTGGGCTTTGCCATATCTGGGCCCTAAGTATTAAAACAAACATCAAGACCATCGCTGTGCAAAAGTCATTCTGTCAGTGTTCCTTTCTTAGAGGAATCCCAGAGCATTAGAGACCAACATTCTCCCTTCTTCAAGGAAGGCAGCTGGAAGAATGACATAGAAATTTGGCACTACGTATTGACTACAAAAATGCTGGTGGACTGCCCCGCTCTGTGTCCCCATCAGTTCCCATGAAAAACATCCTATTTCTCCAAGTTTCAAGGAAGGAGTGTTGAGATGAGAGACCACCTCAGTAGCCCAAAGGAGGCAAAACATCAAGGCACATTACTGGGCAGCAATAGCACAAGTGAGCAAGGGGGCAGGAGGAATGCCTCCACTTGGAGAGAAAGCTTTGGAGCTGGTTCTCCACTCAACGACTTGCAACCTCTAGCTCCTCTCAGAGCCGGAGGAGAGCCAGCGGCGGCAGTCCTTCTGGTTCTCTGGGGCAGGAGATGTGCTCTGGGCCCTTGGACAGAGCCAGGCTCCTGCGCACGTTCAGCTGCAGGCACCTGACAGAGAAGCACAGAGAAGACCCAGAGCTGGCCCTGCACTGCTTTTGCCCGTCTCATCAGAGGACTGATGAGAAGCAGTGGGAAGGTTCTCAGAGCAAACTTGCAGCAGAAGAAGCAAAAGGGGCAAAGGTGGCCCATCCCTGTTCCTGTGCCCTGGGTCCCCGGGGGTTCTGCATGGAATGTTGCCCGTAGCAACTGTCGTTGTCTCCTACTCCTGCGGCCGTTGGTGGAACACTGGTGGACCAGCGGTGGAGCAGCAGCTGCAGGATCTGCTCCTGGGCTCTCCCTGACCAGCCACCTTCTGGCACCACTCGGCGCCAGACCTGGCCTCTGGATCGACACCCTCGTCTCCTCGTCTGCCGCCAGGCATCCGCACAGCACTTTGGCACTGTCAAAGGTAAGAAAGTCCCCGTTTGCCCTCCAAGCACTAACAGAAGGGCAGGAGGCTCCAGCTGGCTCTTCCACCAGCCACCACAGACAGGCTGTGGGCTCGCTTTCCCCAGACCAGGTTCTGCATGAGGGCGGGCTCCAGCTTCTCCAGGAATAATGCTGCCTCCAGGGAAAACACAGACCTTTCCATAGAGGATGTAGAAATCTGCAAGTCACGGTGCACTTGCAGATTCTCGTCCACTGATGACCCGATTCAAACTTCTTGGCACCCATTTCACTCCCAAAACTTAGTTGTGGTGACCCCAAAACAAATTGGTCATTCCTTAGCAGTTCAGGGCTTCACTGTCAACAAATCCTCTTACGCCCTGACCCTGCTGACATCTCCTCCAAAGCTTCAGAAACCAGAATGATGGCACTTCTCCTCTGTCAGGGCTTCTTCTTCAATACTGGCTTTCATCTTCAAAAATGATCTCTTCTCCGCAATACTTACAGACTTACATACTTACAACACTTACAGATACATTCTATTTCCATATCTTTAAAGAGATTTATTTTTTGGATCTCTTTGTGATAGAGATGTTGGGGGTAGATTTGTCTGTGTTTTTCAATGTCCGTAAGGCTGTTTCTGCCTCATGGTCAGAGGCAGCCATGAAATGCTGTCTTGAGTGGTCCTGGTGAAGAGCACAGTCACAGTATCACAGAACTTTCTGGGCTGGAAGGGATTCTCCAAATCATCTAGCCCACATCGTGGGCCTGCCCAGGAAAGCCTCAGGAATCACACCCCGGGTCCAAGGGCAGTGTCCAAACACTTTTGGAGCTCTGTCAGGCTTGCTGCTGTCACCCCTTCCCTGGGGAGGCTGTTCCAGTGCCCAGTCACCCTCTGGGTGAGGAGCATTTTCCTCAGATCTGACCAAAGCCTGCCCTGGCACATCTTCCCTGCCATTCTCTTGGGTCTTCTCCCTGGCCCCAAGACTGAAGAGAGTGGTGCATGCCCTTCTGCTTCCCCTCTTGAGCAAGCTGCAGGCTGCTAGAGCTCCAGCCTCCGGAATTCCAAGTGAAAAACCCAGCAATGGCACCAAACTGAGGGGAGCTGGGACAGAGGAGCTTGTGCTTGGCAATGATGAGGATGAGAAGGAAGGCTACCCACACACCTCGGCAGAAGGATTTTTATCCGGAGCGTTGTTTGGATCTCTTTCAGGTGCCAAGGAGGGGCACAATGAAGAGGAAAGCAAGAGCCAAGAGTCAGCCGTGAGTTTTGGCACAGGGTTAAAGGACAGCAAGCTTGAGGAATGGCAGAGAGGAGAACTGCTGTTTCAGAGTCAGGGTGGGATTGGTGCAAGGCTTTGGGTCCACGGGCGCTGTCTCTTGACCGCTTGCCTTTCTTACGTCCACCTCCCTCTTCCTTTAGACACATCAATGTTGGCAGTGACTTTCAGGCCGAGCTCCCAGAGCTGCAGACCACACCACCAAGTGAGGATGAAGAGCCTGCAACCCTGGTCTGGAAGCCCTGGGGGGAAGATGACTCTGACATGGAAAAACCTGACCGAGGTAGCTCTCGAGCTTTTCTTCCACCCCTGAGATACGTGGCTGTGTGAAAGGCTGCTTTTTGGGTAAAAAGGCAGCTGTTTGCAGGCTCTGCTTCTCTCCTTCTCTCGCCCATCTTCCCAGGTGGAAGTGTTAGAGGCAAGGAGAACGCTCTGCGCTTGTAGCAGAGCAGGAAAAAGAGCAAGCGTCCTGCTCTCCAAATTGGCCAGGGGCATTTGCCACTGGAAGGGGGGAGGTTGGCCCCCATTTCTTATTACAAAAGCTGCTTTGAAAGCAGAGCCAGCACTGCGCGGGCCCTTGGTTCAGCTGCCCCTGTCGTTGCTCTCCTTTCCATGCTCCCCAAGCTGCTGTCTGTAGCTCCCGTGCTTTCCTTCTGCCTTGGATGGCAACCTTTGGCCCTTCTCGGCTCAAGCCTGCCTTTTGGCGGCTCTCTGTTGTGCCTGCAGTAAGAGAACTGTTGGACATGGCCAGCTCCCGTGGCATTGCCGGGCCAGCAGCTAACCTGGAGCTCGCCCTGCACTGCCTGCACCAGGCCCGCGGCAGCGTTCCGGTAAGAAGCGGCTGTTTGGGGGCAGAGAAGAGTGGGCAGGGAATTCGGAGGGCCCGGGCACTGGGACAGCTGTTCCTGGCTGCTCTTTGAAGAGGGCACTTAACAGCAAGGCCAGAGCACTTGCTGCCTGCTGTGTCTCCTCCAGCTGTGCCAGGGCTGAGCCCAAATGGCACGAGCAGGAACAATATCTCTCCTGGAGGCAGCGGCGGGGAGGCTCCTGCAGCCTGCTGCCTTGTAAATTGCCTGGAGTTCTGTGTTCTCTAAGGCATTTGGAGGGTAGATTCCCAGAAGCCTCAGTGAGCTGAGGCAATTCTGGGTGCAGGAGCAGCAAAATCACAGAGCTGCTGAGCCAAATGCCGCTCTTGGGGACCAGGATCAAAGAGCTGGGCAGCCAAAGCGAGGGACTGGGAGCAAATCACAATTTTTGGCCCATGTGGGAGCCAGTTGCCGCAATCCCTAAGGAGGCAAAGTAGGTGAAAGGCAGCATTTATGGTTTTGGGCTTCTGGTTTTTGTTGTGGGGCAGCTAAAGCCTTTTTCCCCTTGGATCTTGCAGGAGGCTCTGGAGATGCTGCTCTCGGGGGGGCCTAAAACACCTCAAGGCCATCCCTTGGCTGATTATCATTACGCAGGTAACCAAAGCAGAGCTTCTTCCTTCACTGGCAGATGCTGCCGGCCCCTTAACTGCTGTGTCAGCCATTTCCGCTTAAACAAATTGTGCTGAACACCCGCACAAGGTCTGGTCTTCTCCGGGGGCGGGGAAAGCACCAGCAGCTCCTCCTTCAGCTTCACTTGTTTTCCATGCCTTTTCCCTGGGGAATGCCTGCCCTTCTCCTTCTGAGGGAGCAGACATGTGCACGGGTGAACGATGGCTGGCGCCGATTTTGTTTGGGCAGCCAGTGGGATCTACTTCAAGTGGATGGAGGCTTCAATTTACCTGCTGCTTTTTATGGCCAGGCTCTGATAGATGGACACCTGAGGAGAAGGAGTCCTTCCAAAAGGCTTTCCACACCTACGGCAAGGATTTTCATCTCATCCAGAAGCAGGTAAAGCCATAGCACCTCCTTTACCCTAGCAGACCATCAGAAGGAGAGGTTGCTTATTTCTGCTACCAAATACGGGACTTCAGTCTCTCTCTTCTCAAGTGCCAAAAATGTTAAAGTAGTAACAAAAGGGGGCATCCAAGGCCTGCGGGAAAATGCTGATCCTGCCTCTCCAGCCCTTTTCTCCAAGCTGTCTTGCAAGAAGAAGCTTTATGCTGTCAGGCTTGTCTCACACGTGTGCTGCTCCTTCCACAACACCTTGTGCTGGAATAACTGGGGTGAGCCACGGAAAAAGAACTGTGCTAGATGGATTGGTTGTTGATCTGTGCATTCCACGTGGTCCCACGTAGCATAATACACTCTTCACTCCACTGCCTGATGCTACTCTTACTGCACATTGATTTCATTTGACACCCTACTCCATTTAACCCATGATTTTGCTTCCTCCTTTACTCCATATTCTACTTTTTCTCCAATGCAGCCTACAGCAGGGCCACTTGAGATTCTTGCTTTTTCTCTTCACAACAGATCCAGAGTAAGACCGTGGCACAGTGTGTGGAATACTACTACTCCTGGAAAAAAGAGCATCAATTTGCCAGCACTCTTGCTCAGGTGAGCGGCAAGAGAATTGAGACATGCCAGGAGGGTCAAGAAACTGGGAGAAGGGGACAAAACCTGCTGATGAGCCATGCCAGACGCCGCTTGGCCAGGATCACATCGTCCCATGCGCTGGGAAAGGCGCAGCAGATGCTGCCCAGGGCTTCATTGTGCTGCTGCCCTGAAATACGGAATCCTAAAAACATAACTTTGACCCAAGAAGGCAGCACCGCCACCAAAATGGCCTTTGACTCTCTACAGATTGCTTTCTCAAGGGCTGGCAGCCTCGCTGATTCCAATCCCACCCTTAATTCGCAACTGTTGCTAACATCAGCAATCCCAGCTGCCTCCTAGGAGAAGCTGCGCTCTTTCAGGGATCTTTTTTAGAATCCCAGCGTACTCCCCAAAAAGGAGCTGCGGGTGCTGTGGCTCCGCTAGGACTTTCCTTACCGGCAAACAGCCATTTGGTTCACTATGATACGGAGAGAGGGAGAGGGAGCAGTATTATTTTGGGTAGTAGAAAATGGGGAACAACGTGTCTTCACTAATTTGAATAAATTTAAATCCCATTCCCTAGACATTAGGGGAAGAAAACCAGAGAGAAATAGATATTAGGCAGAGAGGTAGGCAGATGTCAGGCAGAGAAAGAAATGTAGAACTATAGATAGCCACACACTTATCCTACCCCTTTGGACTTTAGAAAAGAGGAGGAGTATTTTCCTCCAAGCGCTGGCTTGGCAGCCCGCCACAGCCCACTGCCAAAGGCGGCCGTGTCCTCAGCTCTACAGGGTTTGGAAGAATTTGCTTTGGCCGATAGAATTTTGTGCTGGACCCTCGGATTTCCCGCTTCCTGAGAGGAAGGAAACATTGATAAGGATTCTTTGATTTCCAGACTGTGGGCCAAGCAGAGAGGAGCAAAAGCCCCCCCAGAAAGGAGGATGGGGAGACAGGGAAGAGAAGCCGCAAGAGGGCTCGCAGCGCGGAGTGTCCCTGCTGCCAGCCGCGCCAGCCGCCCCACTCGGCGGGAGGCCCCTTTCCGTGCGGCCAGTGCAAACGGTGCGCCACTTCCTCCTCTCTCTGCTCCAAGCTGCGCCTTTGGACTAAAACAGCCTGACCCTTTTCAAAGGCACCACAGGGCAAGCTGAGGGCACTTGCAGGATCGCCCCTCGCAGCCCTGGTCAAGGTTACAAACCCCCTTCAACCCAAACGGCTCAGTTCAAAGCCGGCATTCCCAATGAAACCTTGCCGTGCCTCAACAGGATGCAGTTCACACAAGTAGAAATTTGGAATTTGATCACTGCCATCAAACCAAGATTTGATTTCATCAAAAGCTCGGTTTGATGGTGCTGATCAAATTGAAACTAGGATGAAGCAAAAGGAGGAAGACATTTCAAGGAATTGAAAGCAGAAAGATCAGACTCATGGGGCTGATCCGTTTACAAATGCGGCACAGCCTGGAAAGACAGGCAGTCATACTAAAACGGAGATCTCCGTGCTTGCTTTAATGGTGTCTATCAAATTGACCATGGATGGTTTGTTTCCTGTCTTCCAGGGTGTTTGAAACTGTGAAGGAAAGGAACAAACACAGGAGAAGACACCGCCCACGGAAGGAAGCAGAGCCTCTCCGCAAGAAGAAAAGGCCAAATTAGACAAGCCTGCAGTTGTCCAGGGCTAGCAAGAGTTAGGCGTCAAGAGGACTAGATAGAAATAGGATTGGTTTTTAAGTCTTTAGGGTTGGTCATTCTTCTACTTAGTTTCCATGGTAGGAATCTCTCAATTTATTAGTTAAGATCCAGTAGCAATTTTGAAGATGTATTAGTAGTATAAGATTTAGCAGTAAATGTAAGAGGATTTGTGTTCGCTATGCTCCGTCCTTGGTCATTTGCCTTTGTTGAGAGACAAGCTGTCTTTATCATTAAAACAAAGTTGGTTCCATTTTGTCTTTTTCTCTTCATGAACTCACTCCAGAAATGTTCCTTACATTTGCTTGGTGTTGCAAACATGGCACTTGCCCTGAGAGAAGAATCTGGGCACATGAATCCCCCTACAGGCCCTGCCCCTTGCTCAGCTGGCAGGACTTACAAAGGGGTGTCTCCATTACTGCCAATGAGATAACACTGGGACTTCGTCCTTTGGTGCCTAAAAACCCCAGCTGGGAGTGGAAAGGGAGGCTTTGTTGAATTCAATGAATTGGATCTAAATGAGTGGTCTTGTCTCACTACACTTTCTGGGATAAAAGCAGAGGCTTCAGTCCTTTTCTGTTGCCCAGCAACATAACTTTGTTTCATTTCGAGGGACAGATGGACTTGACCGCCTTCCAGGACGTCTCTAACCTCTCCCATTCTACACAATTAAAATCCACATGCACCACAAAGACATCAGGAGTTCAGGTTCACTTTCAAATTTCAAGGATTACACTCCCGCTCTGGGCCTCCAGCAATCTCCTCAGCTAAAGCAGAGCGGGTGTGGTCACTATCCCCTCACTTCTCCCAGCTTGGCTATTTGCGCCAAAGAAGAATCCAAGTCACTCTTTTATCTAGCCCGGCAAATGGCACTGCCTAGCGAGGCTTTGGTGGCAGGGGCTGGGCAGGATGGAGAGGGGCCAGAGAGGGAGGAATTGCCAGGCTGCTTCTGGGAAGCTGAGGGAAGCTTGCCCTTGTCTGATAGAGGCAGTGCAGGTGGGATCTGGAGCCTACAAAGTATCTGCACTGCAGTGGGCCTTGTTCCAGCTGCCCCCTCAGTTTGCTGGCGGCGCGGGTGGAACGTGCAGGCTGGCAAGGAAGCAAGATTTGCTTTTGCTTAACCTTAGGCAGGATAGCAGCAAAAGTGGCTGGGCTTTGCCATATCTGGGCCCTAAGTATTAAAACAAACATCAAGACCATCGCTGTGCAAAAGTCATTCTGTCAGTGTTCCTTTCTTAGAGGAATCCCAGAGCATTAGAGACCAACATTCTCCCTTCTTCAAGGAAGGCAGCTGGAAGAATGACATAGAAATTTGGCACTACGTATTGACTACAAAAATGCTGGTGGACTGCCCCGCTCTGTGTCCCCATCAGTTCCCATGAAAAACATCCTATTTCTCCAAGTTTCAAGGAAGGAGTGTTGAGATGAGAGACCACCTCAGTAGCCCAAAGGAGGCAAAACATCAAGGCACATTACTGGGCAGCAATAGCACAAGTGAGCAAGGGGGCAGGAGGAATGCCTCCACTTGGAGAGAAAGCTTTGGAGCTGGTTCTCCACTCAACGACTTGCAACCTCTAGCTCCTCTCAGAGCCGGAGGAGAGCCAGCGGCGGCAGTCCCTCTGGTTCTCTGGGGCAGGAGATGTGCTCTGGGCCCTTGGACAGAGCCAGGCTCCTGCGCACGTTCAGCTGCAGGCACCTGACAGAGAAGCACAGAGAAGACCCAGAGCTGGCCCTGCACTGCTTTTGCCCGTCTCATCAGAGGACTGATGAGAAGCAGTGGGAAGGTTCTCAGAGCAAACTTGCAGCAGAAGAAGCAAAAGGGGCAAAGGTGGCCCATCCCTGTTCCTGTGCCCTGGGTCCCCGGGGGTTCTGCATGGAATGTTGCCCGTAGCAACTGTCGTTGTCTCCTACTCCTGCGGCCGTTGGTGGAACACTGGTGGACCAGCGGTGGAGCAGCAGCTGCAGGATCTGCTCCTGGGCTCTCCCTGACCAGCCACCTTCTGGCACCACTCGGCGCCAGACCTGGCCTCTGGATCGACACCCTCGTCTCCTCGTCTGCCGCCAGGCATCCGCACAGCACTTTGGCACTGTCAAAGGTAAGAAAGTCCCCGTTTGCCCTCCAAGCACTAACAGAAGGGCAGGAGGCTCCAGCTGGCTCTTCCACCAGCCACCACAGACAGGCTGTGGGCTCGCTTTCCCCAGACCAGGTTCTGCATGAGGGCGGGCTCCAGCTTCTCCAGGAATAATGCTGCCTCCAGGGAAAACACAGACCTTTCCATAGAGGATGTAGAAATCTGCAAGTCACGGTGCACTTGCAGATTCTCGTCCACTGATGACCCGATTCAAAGTTCTTGGCACCCATTTCACTCCCAAAACTGAGTTGTGCTGACCCCAAAACAAATTGGTCATTCCTTAGCAGTTCAGGGCTTCACTGTCAACAAATCCTCTTACGCCCTGACCCTGCTGACATCTCCTCCAAAGCTTCAGAAACCAGAATGATGGCACTTCTCCTCTGTCAGGGCTTCTTCTTCAATACTGGCTTTCATCTTCAAAAATGATCTCTTCTCCGCAATACTTACAGACTTACATACTTACAACACTTACAGATACATTCTATTTCCATATCTTTAAAGAGATTTGTTTTTTGGATCTCTTTGTGATAGAGATGTTGGGGGTAGATTTGTCTGTGTTTTTCAATGTCCGTAAGGCTGTTTCTGCCTCATGGTCAGAGGCAGCCATGAAATGCTGTCTTGAGTGGTCCTGGTGAAGAGCACAGTCACAGTATCACAGAACTTTCTGGGCTGGAAGGGATTCTCCAAATCATCTAGCCCACATCCTGGGCCTGCCCAGGAAAGCCTCAGGAATCACACCCCGGGTCCAAGGGCAGTGTCCAAACACTTTTGGAGCTCTGTCAGGCTTGCTGCTGTCACCCCTTCCCTGGGGAGGCTGTTCCAGTGCCCAGTCACCCTCTGGGTGAGGAGCATTTTCCTCAGATCTGACCAAAGCCTGCCCTGGCACATCTTCCCTGCCATTCTCCTGGGTCTTCTCCCTGGCCCCAAGACTGAAGAGAGTGGTGCATGCCCTTCTGCTTCCCCTCTTGAGCAAGCTGCAGGCTGCTAGAGCTCCAGCCTCCGGAATTCCAAGTGAAAAACCCAGCAATGGCACCAAACTGAGGGGAGCTGGGACAGAGGAGCTTGTGCTTGGCAATGATGAGGATGAGAAGGAAGGCTACCCACACACCTCGGCAGAAGGATTTTTATCCGGAGCGTTGTTTGGATCTCTTTCAGGTGCCAAGGAGGGGCACAATGAAGAGGAAAGCAAGAGCCAAGAGTCAGCCGTGAGTTTTGGCACAGGGTTAAAGGACAGCAAGCTTGAGGAATGGCAGAGAGGAGAACTGCTGTTTCAGAGTCAGGGTGGGATTGGTGCAAGGCTTTGGGTCCACGGGCGCTGTCTCTTGACCGCTTGCCTTTCTTACGTCCACCTCCCTCTTCCTTTAGACACATCAATGTTGGCAGTGACTTTCAGGCCGAGCTCCCAGAGCTGCAGACCACACCACCAAGTGAGGATGAAGAGCCTGCAACCCTGGTCTGGAAGCCCTGGGGGGAAGATGACTCTGACATGGAAAAACCTGACAGAGGTAGCTCTCGAGCTTTTCTTCCACCCCTGAGATACGTGGCTGTGTGAAAGGCTGCTTTTTGGGTAAAAAGGCAGCTGTTTGCAGGCTCTGCTTCTCTCCTTCTCTCGCCCATCTTCCCAGGCGGAAGTGTTAGAGGCAAGGAGAACGCTCTGCGCTTGTAGCAGAGCAGGAAAAAGAGCAAGCGTCCTGCTCTCCAAATTGGCCAGGGGCATTTGCCACTGGAAGGGGGGAGGTTGGCCCCCATTTCTTATTACAAAAGCTGCTTTGAAAGCAGAGCCAGCACTGCGCGGGCCCTTGGTTCAGCTGCCCCTGTCGTTGCTCTCCTTTCCATGCTCCCCAAGCTGCTGTCTGTAGCTCCCGTGCTTTCCTTCTGCCTTGGATGGCAACCTTTGGCCCTTCTCGGCTCAAGCCTGCCTTTTGGCGGCTCTCTGTTGTGCTTGCAGTAAGAGAACTGTTGGACATGGCCAGCTCCCGTGGCATTGCCGGGCCAGCAGCTAACCTGGAGCTCGCCCTGCACTGCCTGCACCAGGCCCGCGGCAGCGTTCCGGTAAGAAGCGGCTGTTTGGGGGCAGAGAAGAGTGGGCAGGGAATTCGGAGGGCCCGGGCACTGGGACAGCTGTTCCTGGCTGCTCTTTGAAGAGGGCACTTAACAGCAAGGCCAGAGCACTTGCTGCCTGCTGTGTCTCCTCCAGCTGTGCCAGGGCTGAGCCCAAATGGCACGAGCAGGAACAATATCTCTCCTGGAGGCAGCGGCGGGGAGGCTCCCGCAGCCTGCTGCCTTGTAAATTGCCTGGAGTTCTGTGTTCTCTAAGGCATTTGGAGGGTAGATTCCCAGAAGCCTCAGTGAGCTGAGGCAATTCTGGGTGCAGGAGCAGCAAAATCACAGAGCTGCTGAGCCAAATGCCGCTCTTGGGGACCAGGATCAAAGAGCTGGGCAGCCAAAGCGAGGGACTGTGAGCAAATGACAATTTTTGGCCCATGTGGGAGCCAGTTGCCGCAATCCCTAAGGAGGCAAAGTAGGTGAAAGGCAGCATTTATGGTTTTGGGCTTCTGGTTTTTGTTGTGGGGCAGCTAAAGCCTTTTTCCCCTTGGATCTTGCAGGAGGCTCTGGAGATGCTGCTCTCGGGGGGGCCTAAAACACCTCAAGGCCATCCCTTGGCTGATTATCATTACGCAGGTAACCAAAGCAGAGCTTCTTCCTTCACTGGCAGATGCTGCCGGCCCCTTAACTGCTGTGTCAGCCATTTCCGCTTAAACAAATTGTGCTGAACACCCGCACAAGGTCTGGTCTTCTCCGGGGGCGGGGAAAGCACCAGCAGCTCCTCCTTCAGCTTCACTTGTTTTCCATGCCTTTTCCCTGGGGAATGCCTGCCCTTCTCCTTCTGAGGGAGCAGACATGTGCACGGGTGAACGATGGCTGGCGCCGATTTTGTTTGGGCAGCCAGTGGGATCTACTTCAAGTGGATGGAGGCTTCAATTTACCTGCTGCTTTTTATGGCCAGGCTCTGATAGATGGACACCTGAGGAGAAGGAGTCCTTCCAAAAGGCTTTCCACACCTACGGCAAGGATTTTCATCTCATCCAGAAGCAGGTAAAGCCATAGCACCTCCTTTACCCTAGCAGACCATCAGAAGGAGAGGTTGCTTATTTCTGCTACCAAATACGGGACTTCAGTCTCTCTCTTCTCAAGTGCCAAAAATGTTAAAGTAGTAACAAAAGGGGGCATCCAAGGCCTGCGGGAAAATGCTGATCCTGCCTCTCCAGCCCTTTTCTCCAAGCTGTCTTGCAAGAAGAAGCTTTATGCTGTCAGGCTTGTCTCACACGTGTGCTGCTCCTTCCACAACACCTTGTGCTGGAATAACTGGGGTGAGCCACGGAAAAAGAACCGTGCTAGATGGATTGGTTGTTGATCTGTGCATTCCACGTGGTCCCACGTAGCATAATACACTCTTCACTCCACTGCCTGATGCTACTCTTACTGCACATTGATTTCATTTGACACCCTACTCCATTTAACCCATGATTTTGCTTCCTCCTTTACTCCATATTCTACTTTTTCTCCAATGCAGCCTACAGCAGGGCCACTTGAGATTCTTGCTTTTTCTCTTCACAACAGATCCAGAGTAAGACCGTGGCACAGTGTGTGGAATACTACTACTCCTGGAAAAAAGAGCATCAATTTGCCAGCACTCTTGCTCAGGTGAGCGGCAAGAGAATTGAGACATGCCAGGAGGGTCAAGAAACTGGGAGAAGGGGACAAAACCTGCTGATGAGCCATGCCAGACGCCGCTTGGCCAGGATCACATCGTCCCATGCGCTGGGAAAGGCGCAGCAGATGCTGCCCAGGGCTTCATTGTGCTGCTGCCCTGAAATACGGAATCCTAAAAACATAACTTTGACCCAAGAAGGCAGCACCGCCACCAAAATGGCCTTTGACTCTCTACAGATTGCTTTCTCAAGGGCTGGCAGCCTCGCTGATTCCAATCCCACCCTTAATTCGCAACTGTTGCTAACATCAGCAATCCCAGCTGCCTCCTAGGAGAAGCTGCGCTCTTTCAGGGATCTTTTTTAGAATCCCAGCGTACTCCCCAAAAAGGAGCTGCGGGTGCTGTGGCTCCGCTACGACTTTCCTTACCGGCAAACAGCCATTTGGTTCACTATGATACGGAGAGAGGGAGAGGGAGCAGTATTATTTTGGGTAGTAGAAAATGGGGAACAACGTGTCTTCACTAATTTGAATAAATTTAAATCCCATTCCCTAGACATTAGGGGAAGAAAACCAGAGAGAAATAGATATTAGGCAGAGAGGTAGGCAGATGTCAGGCAGAGAAAGAAATGTAGAACTATAGATAGCCACACACTTATCCTACCCCTTTGGACTTTAGAAAAGAGGAGGAGTATTTTCCTCCAAGCGCTGGCTTGGCAGCCCGCCACAGCCCACTGCCAAAGGCGGCCGTGTCCTCAGCTCTACAGGGTTTGGAAGAATTTGCTTTGGCCGATAGAATTTTGTGCTGGACCCTCGGATTTCCCGCTTCCTGAGAGGAAGGAAACATTGATAAGGATTCTTTGATTTCCAGACTGTGGGCCAAGCAGAGAGGAGCAAAAGCCCCCCCAGAAAGGAGGATGGGGAGACAGGGAAGAGAAGCCGCAAGAGGGCTCGCAGCGCGGAGTGTCCCTGCTGCCAGCCGCGCCAGCCGCCCCACTCGGCGGGAGGCCCCTTTCCGTGCGGCCAGTGCAAACGGTGCGCCACTTCCTCCTCTCTCTGCTCCAAGCTGCGCCTTTGGACTAAAACAGCCTGACCCTTTTCAAAGGCACCACAGGGCAAGCTGAGGGCACTTGCAGGATCGCCCCTCGCAGCCCTGGTCAAGGTTACAAACCCCCTTCAACCCAAACGGCTCAGTTCAAAGCCGGCATTCCCAATGAAACCTTGCCGTGCCTCAACAGGATGCAGTTCACACAAGTAGAAATTTGGAATTTGATCACTGCCATCAAACCAAGATTTGATTTCATCAAAAGCTCGGTTTGATGGTGCTGATCAAATTGAAACTAGGATGAAGCAAAAGGAGGAAGACATTTCAAGGAATTGAAAGCAGAAAGATCAGACTCATGGGGCTGATCCGTTTACAAATGCGGCACAGCCTGGAAAGACAGGCAGTCATACTAAAACGGAGATCTCCGTGCTTGCTTTAATGGTGTCTATCAAATTGACCATGGATGGTTTGTTTCCTGTCTTCCAGGGTGTTTGAAACTGTGAAGGAAAGGAACAAACACAGGAGAAGACACCGCCCACGGAAGGAAGCAGAGCCTCTCCGCAAGAAGAAAAGGCCAAATTAGACAAGCCTGCAGTTGTCCAGGGCTAGCAAGAGTTAGGCGTCAAGAGGACTAGATAGAAATAGGATTGGTTTTTAAGTCTTTAGGGTTGGTCATTCTTCTACTTAGTTTCCATGGTAGGAATCTCTCAATTTATTAGTTAAGATCCAGTAGCAATTTTGAAGATGTATTAGTAGTATAAGATTTAGCAGTAAATGTAAGAGGATTTGTGTTCGCTATGCTCCGTCCTTGGTCATTTGCCTTTGTTGAGAGACAAGCTGTCTTTATCATTAAAACAAAGTTGGTTCCATTTTGTCTTTTTCTCTTCATGAACTCACTCCAGAAATGTTCCTTACATTTGCTTGGTGTTGCAAACATGGCACTTGCCCTGAGAGAAGAATCTGGGCACATGAATCCCCCTACAGGCCCTGCCCCTTGCTCAGCTGGCAGGACTTACAAAGGGGTGTCTCCATTACTGCCAATGAGATAACACTGGGACTTCGTCCTTTGGTGCCTAAAAACCCCAGCTGGGAGTGGAAAGGGAGGCTTTGTTGAATTCAATGAATTGGATCTAAATGAGTGGTCTTGTCTCACTACACTTTCTGGGATAAAAGCAGAGGCTTCAGTCCTTTTCTGTTGCCCAGCAACATAACTTTGTTTCATTTCGAGGGACAGATGGACTTGACCGCCTTCCAGGACGTCTCTAACCTCTCCCATTCTACACAATTAAAATCCACATGCACCACAAAGACATCAGGAGTTCAGGTTCACTTTCAAATTTCAAGGATTACACTCCCGCTCTGGGCCTCCAGCAATCTCCTCAGCTAAAGCAGAGCGGGTGTGGTCACTATCCCCTCACTTCTCCCAGCTTGGCTATTTGCGCCAAAGAAGAATCCAAGTCACTCTTTTATCTAGCCCGGCAAATGGCACTGCCTAGCGAGGCTTTGGTGGCAGGGGCTGGGCAGGATGGAGAGGGGCCAGAGAGGGAGGAATTGCCAGGCTGCTTCTGGGAAGCTGAGGGAAGCTTGCCCTTGTCTGATAGAGGCAGTGCAGGTGGGATCTGGAGCCTACAAAGTATCTGCACTGCAGTGGGCCTTGTTCCAGCTGCCCCCTCAGTTTGCTGGCGGCGCGGGTGGAACGTGCAGGCTGGCAAGGAAGCAAGATTTGCTTTTGCTTAACCTTAGGCAGGATAGCAGCAAAAGTGGCTGGGCTTTGCCATATCTGGGCCCTAAGTATTAAAACAAACATCAAGACCATCGCTGTGCAAAAGTCATTCTGTCAGTGTTCCTTTCTTAGAGGAATCCCAGAGCATTAGAGACCAACATTCTCCCTTCTTCAAGGAAGGCAGCTGGAAGAATGACATAGAAATTTGGCACTACGTATTGACTACAAAAATGCTGGTGGACTGCCCCGCTCTGTGTCCCCATCAGTTCCCATGAAAAACATCCTATTTCTCCAAGTTTCAAGGAAGGAGTGTTGAGATGAGAGACCACCTCAGTAGCCCAAAGGAGGCAAAACATCAAGGCACATTACTGGGCAGCAATAGCACAAGTGAGCAAGGGGGCAGGAGGAATGCCTCCACTTGGAGAGAAAGCTTTGGAGCTGGTTCTCCACTCAACGACTTGCAACCTCTAGCTCCTCTCAGAGCCGGAGGAGAGCCAGCGGCGGCAGTCCCTCTGGTTCTCTGGGGCAGGAGATGTGCTCTGGGCCCTTGGACAGAGCCAGGCTCCTGCGCACGTTCAGCTGCAGGCACCTGACAGAGAAGCACAGAGAAGACCCAGAGCTGGCCCTGCACTGCTTTTGCCCGTCTCATCAGAGGACTGATGAGAAGCAGTGGGAAGGTTCTCAGAGCAAACTTGCAGCAGAAGAAGCAAAAGGGGCAAAGGTGGCCCATCCCTGTTCCTGTGCCCTGGGTCCCCGGGGGTTCTGCATGGAATGTTGCCCGTAGCAACTGTCGTTGTCTCCTACTCCTGCGGCCGTTGGTGGAACACTGGTGGACCAGCGGTGGAGCAGCAGCTGCAGGATCTGCTCCTGGGCTCTCCCTGACCAGCCACCTTCTGGCACCACTCGGCGCCAGACCTGGCCTCTGGATCGACACCCTCGTCTCCTCGTCTGCCGCCAGGCATCCGCACAGCACTTTGGCACTGTCAAAGGTAAGAAAGTCCCCGTTTGCCCTCCAAGCACTAACAGAAGGGCAGGAGGCTCCAGCTGGCTCTTCCACCAGCCACCACAGACAGGCTGTGGGCTCGCTTTCCCCAGACCAGGTTCTGCATGAGGGCGGGCTCCAGCTTCTCCAGGAATAATGCTGCCTCCAGGGAAAACACAGACCTTTCCATAGAGGATGTAGAAATCTGCAAGTCACGGTGCACTTGCAGATTCTCGTCCACTGATGACCCGATTCAAAGTTCTTGGCACCCATTTCACTCCCAAAACTGAGTTGTGGTGACCCCAAAACAAATTGGTCATTCCTTAGCAGTTCAGGGCTTCACTGTCAACAAATCCTCTTACGCCCTGACCCTGCTGACATCTCCTCCAAAGCTTCAGAAACCAGAATGATGGCACTTCTCCTCTGTCAGGGCTTCTTCTTCAATACTGGCTTTCATCTTCAAAAATGATCTCTTCTCCGCAATACTTACAGATTTACATACTTACAACACTTACAGATACATTCTATTTCCATATCTTTAAAGAGATTTGTTTTTTGGATCTCTTTGTGATAGAGATGTTGGGGGTAGATTTGTCTGTGTTTTTCAATGTCCGTAAGGCTGTTTCTGCCTCATGGTCAGAGGCAGCCATGAAATGCTGTCTTGAGTGGTCCTGGTGAAGAGCACAGTCACAGTATCACAGAACTTTCTGGGCTGGAAGGGATTCTCCAAATCATCTAGCCCACATCCTGGGCCTGCCCAGGAAAGCCTCAGGAATCACACCCCGGGTCCAAGGGCAGTGTCCAAACACTTTTGGAGCTCTGTCAGGCTTGCTGCTGTCACCCCTTCCCTGGGGAGGCTGTTCCAGTGCCCAGTCACCCTCTGGGTGAGGAGCATTTTCCTCAGATCTGACCAAAGCCTGCCCTGGCACATCTTCCCTGCCATTCTCCTGGGTCTTCTCCCTGGCCCCAAGACTGAAGAGAGTGGTGCATGCCCTTCTGCTTCCCCTCTTGAGCAAGCTGCAGGCTGCTAGAGCTCCAGCCTCCGGAATTCCAAGTGAAAAACCCAGCAATGGCACCAAACTGAGGGGAGCTGGGACAGAGGAGCTTGTGCTTGGCAATGATGAGGATGAGAAGGAAGGCTACCCACACACCTCGGCAGAAGGATTTTTATCCGGAGCGTTGTTTGGATCTCTTTCAGGTGCCAAGGAGGGGCACAATGAAGAGGAAAGCAAGAGCCAAGAGTCAGCCGTGAGTTTTGGCACAGGGTTAAAGGACAGCAAGCTTGAGGAATGGCAGAGAGGAGAACTGCTGTTTCAGAGTCAGGGTGGGATTGGTGCAAGGCTTTGGGTCCACGGGCGCTGTCTCTTGACCGCTTGCCTTTCTTACGTCCACCTCCCTCTTCCTTTAGACACATCAATGTTGGCAGTGACTTTCAGGCCGAGCTCCCAGAGCTGCAGACCACACCACCAAGTGAGGATGAAGAGCCTGCAACCCTGGTCTGGAAGCCCTGGGGGGAAGATGACTCTGACATGGAAAAACCTGACAGAGGTAGCTCTCGAGCTTTTCTTCCACCCCTGAGATACGTGGCTGTGTGAAAGGCTGCTTTTTGGGTAAAAAGGCAGCTGTTTGCAGGCTCTGCTTCTCTCCTTCTCTCGCCCATCTTCCCAGGCGGAAGTGTTAGAGGCAAGGAGAACGCTCTGCGCTTGTAGCAGAGCAGGAAAAAGAGCAAGCGTCCTGCTCTCCAAATTGGCCAGGGGCATTTGCCACTGGAAGGGGGGAGGTTGGCCCCCATTTCTTATTACAAAAGCTGCTTTGAAAGCAGAGCCAGCACTGCGCGGGCCCTTGGTTCAGCTGCCCCTGTCGTTGCTCTCCTTTCCATGCTCCCCAAGCTGCTGTCTGTAGCTCCCGTGCTTTCCTTCTGCCTTGGATGGCAACCTTTGGCCCTTCTCGGCTCAAGCCTGCCTTTTGGCGGCTCTCTGTTGTGCTTGCAGTAAGAGAACTGTTGGACATGGCCAGCTCCCGTGGCATTGCCGGGCCAGCAGCTAACCTGGAGCTCGCCCTGCACTGCCTGCACCAGGCCCGCGGCAGCGTTCCGGTAAGAAGCGGCTGTTTGGGGGCAGAGAAGAGTGGGCAGGGAATTCGGAGGGCCCGGGCACTGGGACAGCTGTTCCTGGCTGCTCTTTGAAGAGGGCACTTAACAGCAAGGCCAGAGCACTTGCTGCCTGCTGTGTCTCCTCCAGCTGTGCCAGGGCTGAGCCCAAATGGCACGAGCAGGAACAATATCTCTCCTGGAGGCAGCGGCGGGGAGGCTCCCGCAGCCTGCTGCCTTGTAAATTGCCTGGAGTTCTGTGTTCTCTAAGGCATTTGGAGGGTAGATTCCCAGAAGCCTCAGTGAGCTGAGGCAATTCTGGGTGCAGGAGCAGCAAAATCACAGAGCTGCTGAGCCAAATGCCGCTCTTGGGGACCAGGATCAAAGAGCTGGGCAGCCAAAGCGAGGGACTGTGAGCAAATCACAATTTTTGGCCCATGTGGGAGCCAGTTGCCGCAATCCCTAAGGAGGCAAAGTAGGTGAAAGGCAGCATTTATGGTTTTGGGCTTCTGGTTTTTGTTGTGGGGCAGCTAAAGCCTTTTTCCCCTTGGATCTTGCAGGAGGCTCTGGAGATGCTGCTCTCGGGGGGGCCTAAAACACCTCAAGGCCATCCCTTGGCTGATTATCATTACGCAGGTAACCAAAGCAGAGCTTCTTCCTTCACTGGCAGATGCTGCCGGCCCCTTAACTGCTGTGTCAGCCATTTCCGCTTAAACAAATTGTGCTGAACACCCGCACAAGGTCTGGTCTTCTCCGGGGGCGGGGAAAGCACCAGCAGCTCCTCCTTCAGCTTCACTTGTTTTCCATGCCTTTTCCCTGGGGAATGCCTGCCCTTCTCCTTCTGAGGGAGCAGACATGTGCACGGGTGAACGATGGCTGGCGCCGATTTTGTTTGGGCAGCCAGTGGGATCTACTTCAAGTGGATGGAGGCTTCAATTTACCTGCTGCTTTTTATGGCCAGGCTCTGATAGATGGACACCTGAGGAGAAGGAGTCCTTCCAAAAGGCTTTCCACACCTACGGCAAGGATTTTCATCTCATCCAGAAGCAGGTAAAGCCATAGCACCTCCTTTACCCTAGCAGACCATCAGAAGGAGAGGTTGCTTATTTCTGCTACCAAATACGGGACTTCAGTCTCTCTCTTCTCAAGTGCCAAAAATGTTAAAGTAGTAACAAAAGGGGGCATCCAAGGCCTGCGGGAAAATGCTGATCCTGCCTCTCCAGCCCTTTTCTCCAAGCTGTCTTGCAAGAAGAAGCTTTATGCTGTCAGGCTTGTCTCACACGTGTGCTGCTCCTTCCACAACACCTTGTGCTGGAATAACTGGGGTGAGCCACGGAAAAAGAACTGTGCTAGATGGATTGGTTGTTGATCTGTGCATTCCACGTGGTCCCACGTAGCATAATACACTCTTCACTCCACTGCCTGATGCTACTCTTACTGCACATTGATTTCATTTGACACCCTACTCCATTTAACCCATGATTTTGCTTCCTCCTTTACTCCATATTCTACTTTTTCTCCAATGCAGCCTACAGCAGGGCCACTTGAGATTCTTGCTTTTTCTCTTCACAACAGATCCAGAGTAAGACCGTGGCACAGTGTGTGGAATACTACTACTCCTGGAAAAAAGAGCATCAATTTGCCAGCACTCTTGCTCAGGTGAGCGGCAAGAGAATTGAGACATGCCAGGAGGGTCAAGAAACTGGGAGAAGGGGACAAAACCTGCTGATGAGCCATGCCAGACGCCGCTTGGCCAGGATCACATCGTCCCATGCGCTGGGAAAGGCGCAGCAGATGCTGCCCAGGGCTTCATTGTGCTGCTGCCCTGAAATACGGAATCCTAAAAACATAACTTTGACCCAAGAAGGCAGCACCGCCACCAAAATGGCCTTTGACTCTCTACAGATTGCTTTCTCAAGGGCTGGCAGCCTCGCTGATTCCAATCCCACCCTTAATTCGCAACTGTTGCTAACATCAGCAATCCCAGCTGCCTCCTAGGAGAAGCTGCGCTCTTTCAGGGATCTTTTTTAGAATCCCAGCGTACTCCCCAAAAAGGAGCTGCGGGTGCTGTGGCTCCGCTACGACTTTCCTTACCGGCAAACAGCCATTTGGTTCACTATGATACGGAGAGAGGGAGAGGGAGCAGTATTATTTTGGGTAGTAGAAAATGGGGAACAACGTGTCTTCACTAATTTGAATAAATTTAAATCCCATTCCCTAGACATTAGGGGAAGAAAACCAGAGAGAAATAGATATTAGGCAGAGAGGTAGGCAGATGTCAGGCAGAGAAAGAAATGTAGAACTATAGATAGCCACACACTTATCCTACCCCTCTGGACTTTAGAAAAGAGGAGGAGTATTTTCCTCCAAGCGCTGGCTTGGCAGCCCGCCACAGCCCACTGCCAAATAAAGGCGGCCGTGTCCTCAGCTCTACAGGGTTTGGAAGAATTTGCTTTGGCCGATAGAATATTGTGCTGGACGCTCTGATTTCCCGCTTCCTGAGAGGAAGGAAACATTGATAAGGATTCTTTGATTTCCAGGCTGTGGGCCAACCAGAGAGGAGCAAAAGCCCCCCCAGAAAGGAGGATGGGGAGACAGGGAAGAGAAGCCGCAAGAGGGCTCGCAGCGCGGAGTGTCCCTGCTGCCAGCCGCGCCAGCCGCCCCACTCGGCGGGAGGCCCCTTTCCGTGCGGCCAGTGCAAACGGTGCGCCAATTCCTCCTCTCTCTGCTCCAAGCTGCGCCTTTGGACTAAAACAGCCTGACCGTTTCCAAAGGCACCACAGGGCAAGCTGAGGGCACTTGCAGGATCGCCCCTCGCAGCCCTGGTCAAGGTTACAAACCCCCTTCAACCCAAACGGCTCAGTTCAAAGCCGGCATTCCCAATGAAACCTTGCCGTGCCTCAACAGGATGCAGTTCACACAAGTAGAAATTTGGAATTTGATCACTGCCATCAAACCAAGCTTTGATTTCATCAAAAGCTCGGTTTGATGGTGCTGATCAAATTGAAACTAGGATGAAGCAAAAGGAGGAAGACATTTCAAGGAATTGAAAGCAGAAAGATCAGACTCATGGGGCTGATCCGTTTACAAATGCGGCACAGCCTGGAAAGACAGGCAGTCATACTAAAACGGAGATCTCCGTGCTTGCTTTAATGGTGTCTATCAAATTGACCATGGATGGTTTGTTCCCTGTCTTCCAGGGTGTTTGAAACTGTGAAGGAAAGGAACAAACACAGGAGAAGACACCGCCCACGGAAGGAAGCAGAGCCTCTCCGCAAGAAGAAAAGGCCAAATTAGACAAGCCTGCAGTTGTCCAGGGCTAGCAAGAGTTAGGCGTCAAGAGGACTAGATAGAAATAGGATTGGTTTTTAAGTCTTTAGGGTTGGTCATTCTTCTACTTAGTTTCCATGGTAGGAATCTCTCAATTTATTAGTTAAGATCCAGTAGCAATTTTGAAGATGTATTAGTAGTATAAGATTTAGCAGTAAATGTAAGAGGATTTGTGTTCGCTATGCTCCGTCCTTGGTCATTTGCCTTTGTTGAGAGACAAGCTGTCTTTATCATTAAAACAAAGTTGGTTCCATTTTGTCTTTTTCTCTTCATGAACTCACTCCAGAAATGTTCCTTACATTTGCTTGGTGTTGCAAACATGGCACTTGCCCTGAGAGAAGAATCTGGGCACATGAATCCCCCTACAGGCCCTGCCCCTTGCTCAGCTGGCAGGACTTACAAAGGGGTGTCTCCATTACTGCCAATGAGATAACACTGGGACTTCGTCCTTTGGTGCCTAAAAACCCCAGCTGGGAGTGGAAAGGGAGGCTTTGTTGAATTCAATGAATTGGATCTAAATGAGTGGTCTTGTCTCACTACACTTTCTGGGATAAAAGCAGAGGCTTCAGTCCTTTTCTGTTGCCCAGCAACATAACTTTGTTTCATTTCGAGGGACAGATGGACTTGACCGCCTTCCAGGACGTCTCTAACCTCTCCCATTCTACACAATTAAAATCCACATGCACCACAAAGACATCAGGAGTTCAGGTTCACTTTCAAATTTCAAGGATTACACTCCCGCTCTGGGCCTCCAGCAATCTCCTCAGCTAAAGCAGAGCGGGTGTGGTCACTATCCCCTCACTTCTCCCAGCTTGGCTATTTGCGCCAAAGAAGAATCCAAGTCACTCTTTTATCTAGCCTGGCAAATGGCACTGCCTAGCGAGGCTTTGGTGGCAGGGGCTGGGCAGGATGGAGAGGGGCCAGAGAGGGAGGAATTGCCAGGCTGCTTCTGGGAAGCTGAGGGAAGCTTGCCCTTGTCTGATAGAGGCAGTGCAGGTGGGATCTGGAGCCTACAAAGTATCTGCACTGCAGTGGGCCTTGTTCCAGCTGCCCCCTCAGTTTGCTGGCGGCGCGGGTGGAACGTGCAGGCTGGCAAGGAAGCAAGATTTGCTTTTGCTTAACCTTAGGCAGGATAGCAGCAAAAGTGGCTGGGCTTTGCCATATCTGGGACCTAAGTATTAAAACAAACATCAAGACCATCGCTGTGCAAAAGTCATTCTGTCAGTGTTCCTTTCTTAGAGGAATCCCAGAGCATTAGAGACCAACATTCTCCCTTCTTCAAGGAAGGCAGCTGGAAGAATGACATAGGAATTTGGCACTACGTATTGACTACAAAAATGCTGGTGGACTGCCCCGCTCTGTGTCCCCATCAGTTCCCATGAAAAACATCCTATTTCTCCAAGTTTCAAGGAAGGAGTGTTGAGATGAGAGACCACCTCAGTAGCCCAAAGGAGGCAAAACATCAAGGCACATTACTGGGCAGCAATAGCACAAGTGAGCAAGGGGGCAGGAGGAATGCCTCCACTTGGAGAGAAAGCTTTGGAGCTGGTTCTCCACTCAACGACTTGCAACCTCTAGCTCCTCTCAGAGCCGGAGGAGAGCCAGCGGCGGCAGTCCCTCTGGTTCTCTGGGGCAGGAGATGTGGTCTGGGCCCTTGGACAGAGCCAGGCTCCTGCGCACGTTCAGCTGCAGGCACCTGACAGAGAAGCACAGAGAAGACCCAGAGCTGGCCCTGCACTGCTTTTGCCCGTCTCATCAGAGGACTGATGAGAAGCAGTGGGAAGGTTCTCAGAGCAAACTTGCAGCAGAAGAAGCAAAAGGGGCAAAGGTGGCCCATCCCTGTTCCTGTGCCCTGGGTCCCCGGGGGTTCTGCATGGAATGTTGCCCGTAGCAACTGTCCTTGTCTCCTACTCCTGCGGCCGTTGGTGGAACACTGGTGGACCAGCGGTGGAGCAGCAGCTGCAGGATCTGCTCCTGGGCTCTCCCTGACCAGCCACCTTCTGGCACCACTCGGCGCCAGACCTGGCCTCTGGATCGACACCCTCGTCTCCTCGTCTGCCGCCAGGCATCCGCACAGCACTTTGGCACTGTCAAAGGTAAGAAAGTCCCCGTTTGCCCTCCAAGCACTAACAGAAGGGCAGGAGGCTCCAACTGGCTCTTCCACCAGCCACCACAGACAGGCTGTGGGCTCGCTTTCCCCAGACCAGGTTCTGCATGAGGGCGGGCTCCAGCTTCTCCAGGAATAATGCTGCCTCCAGGGAAAACACAGACCTTTCCATAGAGGATGTAGAAATCTGCAAGTCACGGTGCACTTGCAGATTCTCGTCCACTGATGACCCGATTCAAAGTTCTTGGCACCCATTTCACTCCCAAAACTGAGTTGTGCTGACCCCAAAACAAATTGGTCATTCCTTAGCAGTTCAGGGCTTCACTGTCAACAAATCCTCTTACGCCCTGACCCTGCTGACATCTCCTCCAAAGCTTCAGAAACCAGAATGATGGCACTTCTCCTCTGTCAGGGCTTCTTCTTCAATACTGGCTTTCATCTTCAAAAATGATCTCTTCTCCGCAATACTTACAGACTTACATACTTACAACACTTACAGATACATTCTATTTCCATATCTTTAAAGAGATTTGTTTTTTGGATCTCTTTGTGATAGAGATGTTGGGGGTAGATTTGTCTGTGTTTTTCAATGTCCGTAAGGCTGTTTCTGCCTCATGGTCAGAGGCAGCCATGAAATGCTGTCTTGAGTGGTCCTGGTGAAGAGCACAGTCACAGTATCACAGAACTTTCTGGGCTGGAAGGGATTCTCCAAATCATCTAGCCCACATCCTGGGCCTGCCCAGGAAAGCCTCAGGAATCACACCCCGGGTCCAAGGGCAGTGTCCAAACACTTTTGGAGCTCTGTCAGGCTTGCTGCTGTCACCCCTTCCCTGGGGAGGCTGTTCCAGTGCCCAGTCACCCTCTGGGTGAGGAGCATTTTCCTCAGATCTGACCAAAGCCTGCCGTGGCAAATCTTCCCTGCCATTCTCCTGGGTCTTCTCCCTGGCCCCAAGACTGAAGAGAGTGGTGCATGCCCTTCTGCTTCCCCTCTTGAGCAAGCTGCAGGCTGCTAGAGCTCCAGCCTCCGGAATTCCAAGTGAAAAACCCAGCAATGGCACCAAACTGAGGGGAGCTGGGACAGAGGAGCTTGTGCTTGGCAATGATGAGGATGAGAAGGAAGGCTACCCACACACCTCGGCAGAAGGATTTTTATCCGGAGCGTTGTTTGGATCTCTTTCAGGTGCCAAGGAGGGGCACAATGAAGAGGAAAGCAAGAGCCAAGAGTCAGCCGTGAGTTTTGGCACAGGGTTAAAGGACAGCAAGCTTGAGGAATGGCAGAGAGGAGAACTGCTGTTTCAGAGTCAGGGTGGGATTGGTGCAAGGCTTTGGGTCCACGGGCGCTGTCTCTTGACCGCTTGCCTTTCTTACGTCCACCTCCCTCTTCCTTTAGACACATCAATGTTGGCAGTGACTTTCAGGCCGAGCTCCCAGAGCTGCAGACCACACCACCAAGTGAGGATGAAGAGCCTGCAACCCTGGTCTGGAAGCCCTGGGGGGAAGATGACTCTGACATGGAAAAACCTGACCGAGGTAGCTCTCGAGCTTTTCTTCCACCCCTGAGATACATGGCTGTGTGTAAGGCTGCTTTTTGGGTAAAAAGGCAGCTGTTTGCAGGCTCTGCTTCTCTCCTTCTCTCGCCCATCTTCCCAGGCGGAAGTGTTAGAGGCAAGGAGAACGCTCTGCGCTTGTAGCAGAGCAGGAAAAAGAGCAAGCGTCCTGCTCTCCAAATTGGCCAGGGGCATTTGCCACTGGAAGGGGGGAGATTGGCCCCCATTTCTTATTACAAAAGCTGCTTTGAAAGCAGAGCCAGCACTGCGCGGGCCCTTGGTTCAGCTGCCCCTGTCGTTGCTCTCCTTTCCATGCTCCCCAAGCTGCTGTCTGTAGCTCCCGTGCTTTCCTTCTGCCTTGGATGGCAACCTTTGGCCCTTCTCGGCTCAAGCCTGCCTTTTGGCGGCTCTCTGTTGTGCTTGCAGTAAGAGAACTGTTGGACATGGCCAGCTCCCGTGGCATTGCCGGGCCAGCAGCTAACCTGGAGCTCGCCCTGCACTGCCTGCACCAGGCCCGCGGCAGCGTTCCGGTAAGAAGCGGCTGTTTGGGGGCAGAGAAGAGTGGGCAGGGAATTCGGAGGGCCCGGGCACTGGGACAGCTGTTCCTGGCTGCTCTTTGAAGAGGGCACTTAACAGCAAGGCCAGAGCACTTGCTGCCTGCTGTGTCTCCTCCAGCTGTGCCAGGGCTGAGCCCAAATGGCTCGAGCAGGAACAATATCTCTCCTGGAGGCAGCGGCGGGGAGGCTCCCGCAGCCTGCTGCCTTGTAAATTGCCTGGAGTTCTGTGTTCTCTAAGGCATTTGGAGGGGAGATTCCCAGAAGCCTCAGTGAGCTGAGGCAATTCTGGGTGCAGGAGCAGCAAAATCACAGAGCTGCTGAGCCAAATGCCGCTCTTGGGGACCAGGATCAAAGAGCTGGGCAGCCAAAGCGAGGGACTGTGAGCAAATCACAATGTTTGGCCCATGTGGGAGCCAGTTGCCGCAATCCCTAAGGAGGCAAAGTAGGTGAAAGGCAGCATTTATGGTTTTGGGCTTCTGGTTTTTGTTGTGGGGCAGCTAAAGCCTTTTTCCCCTTGGATCTTGCAGGAGGCTCTGGAGATGCTGCTCTCGGGGGGGCCTAAAACACCTCAAGGCCATCCCTTGGCTGATTATCATTACGCAGGTAACCAAAGCAGAGCTTCTTCCTTCACTGGCAGATGCTGCCGGCCCCTTAACTGCTGTGTCAGCCATTTCCGCTTAAACAAATTGTGCTGAACACCCGCACAAGGTCTGGTCTTCTCCGGGGGCGGGGAAAGCACCAGCAGCTCCTCCTTCAGCTTCACTTGTTTTCCATGCCTTTTCCCTGGGGAATGCCTGCCCTTCTCCTTCTGAGGGAGCAGACATGTGCACGGGTGAACGATGGCTGGCGCCGATTTTGTTTGGGCAGCCAGTGGGATCTACTTCAAGTGGATGGAGGCTTCAATTTACCTGCTGCTTTTTATGGCCAGGCTCTGATAGATGGACACCTGAGGAGAAGGAGTCCTTCCAAAAGGCTTTCCACACCTACGGCAAGGATTTTCATCTCATCCAGAAGCAGGTAAAGCCATAGCACCTTCTTTACCCTAGCAGACCATCAGAAGGAGAGGTTGCTTATTTCTGCTACCAAATACGGGACTTCAGTCTCTCTCTTCTCAAGTGCCAAAAATGTTAAAGTAGTAACAAAAGGGGGCATCCAAGGCCTGCGGGAAAATGCTGATCCTGCCTCTCCAGCCCTTTTCTCCAAGCTGTCTTGCAAGAAGAAGCTTTATGCTGTCAGGCTTGTCTCACACGTGTGCTGCTCCTTCCACAACACCTTGTGCTGGAATAACTGGGGTGAGCCACGGAAAAAGAACCGTGCTAGATGGATTGGTTGTTGATCTGTGCATTCCACGTGGTCCCACGTAGCATAATACACTCTTCACTCCACTGCCTGATGCTACTCTTACTGCACATTGATTTCATTTGACACCCTACTCCATTTAACCCATGATTTTGCTTCCTCCTTTACTCCATATTCTACTTTTTCTCCAATGCAGCCTACAGCAGGGCCACTTGAGATTCTTGCTTTTTCTCTTCACAACAGATCCAGAGTAAGACCGTGGCACAGTGTGTGGAATACTACTACTCCTGGAAAAAAGAGCATCAATTTGCCAGCACTCTTGCTCAGGTGAGCGGCAAGAGAATTGAGACATGCCAGGAGGGTCAAGAAACTGGGAGAAGGGGACAAAACCTGCTGATGAGCCATGCCAGACGCCGCTTGGCCAGGATCACATCGTCCCATGCGCTGGGAAAGGCGCAGCAGATGCTGCCCAGGGCTTCATTGTGCTGCTGCCCTGAAATACGGAATCCTAAAAACATAACTTTGACCCAAGAAGGCAGCACCGCCACCAAAATGGCCTTTGACTCTCTACAGATTGCTTTCTCAAGGGCTGGCAGCCTCGCTGATTCCAATCCCACCCTTAATTCGCAACTGTTGCTAACATCAGCAATCCCAGCTGCCTCCTAGGAGAAGCTGCGCTCTTTCAGGGATCTTTTTTAGAATCCCAGCGTACTCCCCAAAAAGGAGCTGCGGGTGCTGTGGCTCCGCTACGACTTTCCTTACCGGCAAACAGCCATTTGGTTCACTATGATACGGAGAGAGGGAGAGGGAGCAGTATTATTTTGGGTAGTAGAAAATGGGGAACAACGTGTCTTCACTAATTTGAATAAATTTAAATCCCATTCCCTAGACATTAGGGGAAGAAAACCAGAGAGAAATAGATATTAGGCAGAGAGGTAGGCAGATGTCAGGCAGAGAAAGAAATGTAGAACTATAGATAGCCACACACTTATCCTACCCCTTTGGACTTTAGAAAAGAGGAGGAGTATTTTCCTCCAAGCGCTGGTTTGGCAGCCCGCCACAGCCCACTGCCAAAGGCGGCCGTGTGCTCAGCTCTACAGGGTTTGGAAGAATTTGCTTTGGCCGATAGAATTTTGTGCTGGGCGCTCTGATTTCCCGCTTCCTGAGAGGAAGGAAACATTGATAAGGATTCTTTGATTTCCAGACTGTGGGCCAAGCAGAGAGGAGCAAAAGCCCCCCCAGAAAGGAGGATGGGGAGACAGGGAAGAGAAGCCGCAAGAGGGCTCGCAGCGCGGAGTGTCCCTGCTGCCAGCCGCGCCAGCCGCCCCACTCGGCGGGAGGCCCCTTTCCGTGCGGCCAGTGCAAACGGTGCGCCACTTCCTCCTCTCTCTGCTCCAAGCTGCGCCTTTGGACTAAAACAGCCTGACCCTTTTCAAAGGCACCACAGGGCAAGCTGAGGGCACTTGCAGGATCGCCCCTCGCAGCCCTGGTCAAGGTTACAAACCCCCTTCAACCCAAACGGCTCAGTTCAAAGCCGGCATTCCCAATGAAACCTTGCCGTGCCTCAACAGGATGCAGTTCACACAAGTAGAAATTTGGAATTTGATCACTGCCATCAAACCAAGCTTTGATTTCATCAAAAGCTCGGTTTGATGGTGCTGATCAAATTGAAACTAGGATGAAGCAAAAGGAGGAAGACATTTCAAGGAATTGAAAGCAGAAAGATCAGACTCATGGGGCTGATCCGTTTACAAATGCGGCACAGCCTGGAAAGACAGGCAGTCATACTAAAACGGAGATCTCCGTGCTTGCTTTAATGGTGTCTATCAAATTGACCATGGATGGTTTGTTTCCTGTCTTCCAGGGTGTTTGAAACTGTGAAGGAAAGGAACAAACACAGGAGAAGACACCGCCCACGGAAGGAAGCAGAGCCTCTCGGCAAGAAGAAAAGGCCAAATTAGACAAGCCTGCAGTTGTCCAGGGCTAGCAAGAGTTAGGCGTCAAGAGGACTAGATAGAAATAGGATTGGTTTTTAAGTCCTTAGGGTTGGTCATTCTTCTACTTAGTTTCCATGGTAGGAATCTCTCAATTTATTAGTTAAGATCCAGTAGCAATTTTGAAGATGTATTAGTAGTATAAGATTTAGCAGTAAATGTAAGAGGATTTGTGTTCGCTATGCTCCGTCCTTGGTCATTTGCCTTTGTTGAGAGACAAGCTGTCTTTATCATTAAAACAAAGTTGGTTCCATTTTGTCTTTTTCTCTTCATGAACTCACTCCAGAAATGTTCCTTACATTTGCTTGGTGTTGCAAACATGGCACTTGCCCTGAGAGAAGAATCTGGGCACATGAATCCCCCTACAGGCCCTGCCCCTTGCTCAGCTGGCAGGACTTACAAAGGGGTGTCTCCATTACTGCCAATGAGATAACACTGGGACTTCGTCCTTTGGTGCCTAAAAACCCCAGCTGGGAGTGGAAAGGGAGGCTTTGTTGAATTCAATGAATTGGATCTAAATGAGTGGTCTTGTCTCACTACACTTTCTGGGATAAAAGCAGAGGCTTCAGTCCTTTTCTGTTGCCCAGCAACATAACTTTGATTCATTTCGAGGGACAGATGGACTTGACCGCCTTCCAGGACGTCTCTAACCTCTCTCATTCTACACAATTAAAATCCACATGCACCACAAAGACATCAGGAGTTCAGGTTCACTTTCAAATTTCAAGGATTACACTCCCGCTCTGGGCCTCCAGCAATCTCCTCAGCTAAAGCAGAGCGGGTGTGGTCACTATCCCC